>NC_134483.1:193960297-194260297 GCF_040206685.1 Ascaphus truei | reverse complement strand
GGGGTAGTGTAAGTATGTACAGTTAGGGTCGGAAATAATTGGACACTGATACAAGTTTTGTTATTTCGGCTGTGTACCAAAATGAATTCAATTTAAAGTTAAAGAATGAATATGGGCTTAAAGTGCAGTCTATCAGCTTTAATTTGAGGGTATTCACATCCAAATTGGAGGAAGGGTTTAGGAATTACATCTCTTTAATATGTAGCCCCCTCTTTTTCAAGGGACCAAAAGTAATTGGACAATGTACTCAAAAGCTGTTTCATGGACAGGTGTGGGCTATTCCTTCATTATTTCATCACCAATTAAGCAGGTAAAAGGTCTGGAGTTGATTCCAGGTGTGGCATTCACATTTGGAAGCTGTTGCTGTGAACCCACAACATGTGGTGAAAGGAGCTCTCAATGCAAGTGAAACAGGGCATCCTAAGGCTGCAAAAAAAAAGAAAATCCATCAGAGAGATAGCAGGAACATTAGGAGTGTCCAAATCTACAGTTTGGTACATTCTGAGAAAAAAAGAACGCACTGGTGAGCTCTGCAACACAAAAAGGTCTGTAAGTCCATGGAAGACAACAGTGGTGGATGATCGTAGGATCCTTTCCATGGTAAAGAAAAACCCCTTCACAACATCCAGCCAAGTGAAGAACACTCTCCAGGAGGTAGGCATATCATTATTCAAGTCTACCATAAATAGAAGACTTCCCCCCCCCCCCACCTTGCTCCTGCAGCTTCCCGTAGCACCGCACACTCCCCGGCCACAACGGAGGTAAGAGGAGCCAGCGGGGACCCAAGTGGGAATCTGGCCACATATGTATTTTGGGGGGGTAGCGCACTTTGCCTCTGTAGCAACTGTTAATTCCTTTGCCGGCTTATCCTCTGTTTAAGACCAGGGGCCCTCCGCCACTGCATACCATCTCCCCCATCTGTCTCTATTAGCACCCACAGGTAGGCATGGAGGAGGAGGGCGAGAGCTGATGATGATGATGATGATGGAGAGAGAGCTAATGATGGTGATGATGATGGGGAGAGAGCTGATGATGGTGATGATGATGGGGAGAGAGCTGATAATGGTGTTGATGATGAGGGGGAATGATGATGATGGTGTTGATGATGAGGGGGGAAAGATGATGATAGTGATGAGGAGAGAGCAGATGAAGGTGATGAGAAGGAGAGCTGCTGATGGTGTTTATGATGAGGAGTAGAGCTGTTGATGGGGTGAGAGCTGATGATGATGAGGGGGGGGAGCTAATGATGGTGATGACGATGAGTGGGAGAGATGAGGAGGGATGATGAGAGGGAGATGATTAGGGAGAAGATGGGGGGAGGGAGAAAAAAATTGCAGTCAGTATTATCTTATATTACTATGCTGATTTATTTACTGTATGCTGAATTTTACACAATTTTGGAAAAAAAATCTCATTGTGGATGGGTGCAGAGAGGTTCCTACCTTCTACTTTACCCGGTGGTGGATTTCCCATTAGGCCCAGGTCTAAGTCGGCAAATTTGGGGGCGGAATAAATGTCCGACCCCAAATATATTTGCCGCGCTCTTGTGATCTAACAGATCACATCATTGGCGTGTTTGCTGAGCGAAAAGAGCGGAAACGGAAATTCTAACTTAAAAATAAATGGTGAGTACATGAGTAATCTATATTTTATATTTAATTTATATTCATATGTATGCGGTATATTTGATTTTGAATCTACGGAATACGTTCACTTATAATGGGGCCCTGAAAAAATGTTTGCCCGCGGGCCCGCGCATGTCTAGCAAATCCACTGATTTGAGGATTAGTGTAAGTATGTATTTGGAGGAATAGCATAAGTATGTATTTAGGGGGCATTGTTGTAACTATTTATTTGGGAGGAGGATGGTGTATGTATTTGGGTGAGGGGAGTGGTGTATGTATTTTGTAGGGGGATTGTGTGTTGGTAATTGTATGGGTATTGGGGGGGAATGTGTGTGTGTGTGTGTGTAGCCACGGGGGAGGTGGGAATAAGTGTGAGGGGTATTGAGTGAGGGGGAGGTAATTGAGTGATAGCGAAGGGGAGAGGGGAAGAGTAAGAGGGGGTGTAAGACGAAGTGAGGTAAAGAGAGAGGGGTGAGGGGGAGAGTGTGTGAGGAAGAGGGAGGTAAGAGTGAGAAAGAGGGGGGAGAAATACATGAGGAGAAGGGGGTGTATAGAGGAGGGGCTCATGAGGGGTGAAATGGGTGGGGGGGGGGCTTGCAAGACTGCCGAAATGGATGGAGGGTCCCAGTCGAAATATATATTTATAGTCCTGTGCCCCAAGAAATGTGTCAACAGCCCATGTTATAGGAGATTAATGGTCCTGTGGGGAGGTATAAGGGGGTAATAGGCCTGAGGAGGGGGGTATAAGGAGGTAATTGGTCAGAGAGCATACTGGACAGGGGCATGTGGGTTTTCCTGTGGCCCTTGGCTGGGCTTGCTGGGGAACAGGAAGGCCCTGCAGGCCCAGTGGAGGCCCACAGAATGAAAGTCTAGGGAATCCCCTCTTCCAGATGGCGTCAGCCAGCAAAAGGGAGAGCCCTACTGCCCTGCAGGGGGGCCTAGGGAAGGGGAGGTCCTGCAGGGGAGGCCTGGTGAAAGGGAGGGCCCTGCAGGGGAGGCCTGGGGAAGGGGAGGGACCTACAGGGGGAGACTGGGGGGGAGGGGATGTCCCTGCAGTGGGGCTGGGGAATGGGAGGGCCCTGCAGGAGAGCCCTGGATAATGGGAGGGCCCTGCAGAGGAGGTCGGGAGAAGGGGAGGGGCCTGCAAGGGAGGGGAAGCTAAGGAAGAGAGGGCCATGCAGGGGAGGCTGGGGGAAGGGAAGGGCCCTGCAGGGGATGCCTGGGGAAGGGGAGGGCCCTTCAGGGCAGGCATGGGGGAAGGGGAGGACCCTGCAAGGGAGGCCTTGGAAAGGGGAGGGACCTGCAGGTAGGCCTGAGGAAGGGGAGGGCCCTTCTTGCCTGCACAAGGCAGACAATAAACTGTAAGGTCACCAGCAAGGGCGCCGGACCCCTTGACTCTCCCCATTTCGGCAGCCCTGATAGCAATGACTATAAGGGAACAAGGTATGTCTGAATAAACTTACTCAATGCATAAACATTACCCTCAGCATGAAATTGACAGTAGTTAACCAAGATTTAATATTTAGCTGCTGTAAGCTTAAACTGGAGAATGGACACATGTTGTCTTACACTAACAGATGTTATTCATGGATTAGCCAAGAAATGCATGTTACAAAATTAGCAAAATAAAAATTCTGTCCTGATACTAAAGCAATGAAACAAATAACTATTTCCATTTGCAGGTGTAGCTGGGTCCCTCCCCCGGTCCCCGGTTCCCCCACTTACCTCCACTACAGCTGGGGAATGTTAAGAGTGTTGCGGCAGCTTGTGACAGGCGACCCGGTCGCCGGAGGCATCAGTGGTTCCCGTAGCAGGGCGTCGCCATCTTGGATTTGATCGCATATGCGCAGGAGACTCGCACATGTGCAGTGATAAGCGCAGTAGCGGTGGCCTTTACAGAAAAATGCTCCACGGGGACTACAACACCCAGCAGCCCCTCGGGCTATTAGATCACATGCCGGCCAAAAGCCAATAGGGCTGCAGCTTCTCCTGCAGGGGGATATTGATACTTTATACTCGCTGCAAGCCACGCCAGTCGGAGCTGGGACATCAGAAGGGTAGGGTGTGCATGTGCAGGGTGTCAGTGGTCCGTGCAGTAGGCCAGAGACCCCCCTTAGGCTCCAGCTAGGCCCCGACTCCCCTCAGCTTGTGGTTGTTACAGGGACAGCCCCATCAGTTAAGGACACTGCTCCTGTAGTACCAGTGTGAGGGACGCATCCTGGCCTCCGGTGGTCTGGGGCAAGACCATCAGCTACATATGAGAGACTCTCTTCAGTGTGGGACACTCCAACCGGATACCACCCACATGGAGGCGGACAACGTCGCTGGATCTGCAGATCCCTTATCTTCAGTTGGTGCTACCGGGTGTTGGAGCACCCGGCAGGTACACCTCACCTCGACAAGTGCACCAACTGTACACACATTAGTGGGGCAGCGCTGTCTCACACATTGGGTGGGTTGCCTCTTATGGTCACCAGGGTGGTTGGGTGCCTAAGGGCCCCTCAGTACTTTGGGGACTGTGCTACCAGGTGTGGACAGAGTGTTGGAGGGTACGGCTGTGCGTGGCCTAGTTAGTGGGACTGGTACCATTGTTATTTTATACCTGCAGTAAACTGTTATCTTATACCACATGTGTATTTCTTATAATGTCCTGTGACTGGATAATTCAACACAGTTAGGATCCCGCCCAGGCTGAAGGTGCTGTCACCAGACAGATCAGGCACACCCCAGGTTCCCAGCTGCGGAGGTTCAGGCCTCCTGTGAGCCACAGGTAACCCACCACATACACCATAGTCGCCATATCTCCCATAGGGTGGGGGAAACTGCGCTACACAGGTATAGAAGGAGACACATTCTTTGATGGGGACATCTGATTTCATTTTCAACGCACGATAAAGATGTATGAGCTAAAGAGACAGATATGCAGACAATAGGTATGCTGTGCTTCTCAAACACAGCGTGATAGCCATTGAGAAAAAATGGTAGCGATTATCTGCCGCATTAACCTCTTCACTGCCAGACTGCCCTCTAACACTTTTCTTTGTGATTTGTTACAAGCACCTCTGGCAGCAAAGGGGTTAATTGCATGTGTGATATATCACACATGCATATAGCACAAATGTGACATATTTGCATTGAACACAAGGGCATGTTGATGTTACTCAGTGAGTAGTATATCTATGTGAACAGCAAATGTAGGAGTTGTCAGGTGTTGCAATGCATATGTGTTATCATATAAAATAATGAAATGACAAACGACAAATAAAATAATATATTTAAAAAAAAACGTGGTCAGCACAATCAGGCCTCTCTGTAGCCTGTAGTTCACACACAGTATGTCCTTTGCATGACCTTCCATAGTACCTTTCACTGAGTATGTCTAATAGAAAGATGAGTTTGTCTTTCATTACTTAAAGAGGAGTCTCAGACCAACCTTAGTTAAATACACAAACATAATTACACTTTCCCCATGCTGGAGGCTGTGGTCAAACTGGCACTAGAGCCACTAGGGTGATACTGCCCAATCATTAAATCTCTCAGTTGCAACTTCCAGAATCCGATATATCTAACCACAGGTCTTCATATCCCCCTTAATCCCTGAATTCCCCCTGCGTAGTCTCTCTTAATTGGTAAATGATTCCAACAAAGACAAGCTTGTCATCCGTATGCTCCCAGCTGCTCACTGTTGTGATGCAGCTGCCTGAATAAAAGCATAGACCTCAGTAAACTCTGAGAGGAGAGACATGATGTGTTTAATAAAAGACCTTGAACTCGTCATCAATGATCTCAGAGACACTGCTATGACATCACTCCGCTGGATGTTATCCTCACATATATATTAGTCTAATAGCCACCTGTTCTTTATTGGCCTTAACCTGCATTCATTTGAATGTTTCTTTCATCACGCCCTCTGTGTGCATATCCTTATAGTCTCTAGTCTTCCGTGTAGTTTAACAGATCACTGCATCTGTATTTTTTTAAAATGTCATGTTTAAAATGTTTTAACAAGTCGTTAGTAAATACAGGCATACCCCACATTAACGTACACAATGGGTCCAGAGCATGTATGTAAAGCGAAAATGTATTTAAAGTGAAGCACTACCTTTTATCCCCACTTATCGATGCATGTACTGTACTGCAATCATCATATACGTGCATAACTGATGTAAATAACGCATTTGTAACAGGCTCTATAGTCTCCCCGCTTGCGCACAGCTTCGGTACAGGTAGGGAGCCGGTATTGCTGTTCAGGACGTGCGGACAGGCGCATGCGTGAACTGCCGTTTTGCCTATTAGGCAAACGGCCTCCCTTTCAATTTCTTAATCATGTTGCTAATTTGCTCTGTTCACTGTTAGTACATTTATATTCCAATTGTTATTAAGAAAAACATTGTTTCTTGAATGTGTTTTAGAGAATGCTATGTTACAAATGAGCCTGTTTCATATTACCCTCGTTAACGTTAAACACAGTACCTGACCTCATTACTAAATACGCATACAAAGCGCAAAAAAAAGAAAGCTTTCATCTTTTCTCAATGGAAAAATTCATATAAGTGTGATGTGCGATCGCCTTAAAATAACCATTCAAGCAAATGGCCATTTTCACACACTGTTACGCTTTTATGAATCAAGTCCGTTGACTCTATCGTCCGGTTTAAATGAGATTCACATGTTGTCCAGAATGGGTGTCAAGAGGCTGGTAGTGAGTTTTTTTTGTTATTTTGTTAATAGTGTGACTAATATGTTTGCCTCTTGGTGTAAATTATTAACAAGAGGAGTTTACACAGACAGAGACGTACAATTGGAATTTCCTGTGAAAAGTTTCAAGTTTAATTGCAAAGCAAAGAGACAATACTATTTAAAGCAGCAATACTACATTTCTCCCCCCCCCCCCCCCCATCCCCTTATTTTTTCTTTCTTTCTTTTTTTCTTATTTGTATATGTAAAGCATGTAACAATGTATATGTAGCCGAGTCCCCTTCTTACCATCGGTGCGGGGGAGAGCTGCCCAGCTGATCGGAGCCGCCGGAGCTCCGCAGCGGATCGCGAGTGTGGGGGCGGCCATCTTGGTTTCTCGCCCATGCGCAGTACAACACATTGCGCATGCGCAGTGGGTACTAAGTGTGCTGGAGCTCCGCACATGCGGCCGCGGGACTACAGGTCCCATAATGCTTTGGGGGAGGGAATCACATGAGACCAGTACACCAATGAGGGACTGTGAGGCAGGAGGAAGCAGGATATGCTTTGGCGCGAAAGGGGACCGGAGGCAGTCTGACGGAGGGAGGCAAAGGAACAAGTAGTGTCCAGGGAGCAGTGCTTCCCTGGACTAGGCCTAGATTTGCCCCTTAGGCTCCAGCTAAGCCCTAAGTCCCCTCAGCAAAGTGCTACAGGGAAGGCTCCAGATAGGGACCTTCCCCTTAGTATATCCTAGTGATGTTGTACCAGTGACCGGATGGCCACATGGTGCCCTGCGGTTTGGGACCAGGCCACAGAGACATTGTGTGAGACCCTCCAGCTGGAGCTCGCACCTCACACAGCAGATTGGGACTCATAAGGAGAGAGGGGATTGTTGGAGGCCCCACATCGTGGGACCATACTGATCCTCTATCTCACCAGCCGTACCTGGGTACCAGAGTTCCCAGGCAGGTATAAAGTGCACCAATGGTTCAAAGGGGTAGCGCTACCTCATACATTGGGTGGGACTGACATTGGGAAGGACACTAGGTTTATTTGTGCCACCATGCCCTCCGTACTTTGGGAGGGGAGACGACTACTAAGTGTGGGGCTATTGGGTGAATCCTGGGGGTTACCACTGTTATCGTGTTGCTACTGTTATTATACAGTATGTGTGTGTCAGTAAACCGTTGTTATATACTTGTGTGTGTATTATTCATCACCTTTGAGGGGTTATACTGTGCCAACGCTGGGATCCCTCAGAGGTGGAGGTGCTGCACTGAGAGGAGGAGCTCACCCCAGGCTCCCAGTGGCAGAGGCTTAGGCCTCCTGTTAGCAACAGGTATATCAGCACGCGTTGTTCCCTTAGGCTGAGGACCCGTTGCACGCATCCGCACGGCCACCTTGCTTGCCGGCGGCGCGTGCAAGTCACTGCACCGCAATCTGCGGACTGCAGCTGACTTTTTTCGGCATGGGGGGGGCGTGACCAAAACAGGTCGGGGGGCGGGGCGATTACACACAGGCACACACACTATCAAACTCCCCCTGCTGCAGAGTGTTCAGCAAACACTAGCAAAGTTCCCCTGCTGCAGAGCGTTGCACACCCACACTAGCAAACTCCCCCTGTTGCAGAGTGTTACACACACACACAATACATGCATACCAAGCCGCCTCACTCCCGTAGCTCCCCTCCTTCCCTCCTCCCCTCCTCGCGTACCACGTGATGCGTCCGCGCTTCTATTACTAGGAGCTTGCAGCTCCGGCTGGCTGACACGTCACAGCACGCAGTCAGCCCAGTCGGAAGGAGGCAGCGGGGACCAGCACACTTGAGATAAGGGCTGGTGGCCCGCGCGCAACGGAACGCAGCAGAACCTCAGCCTCAGTCAAAGGGAAAGGGGGCTACATATAATTCTCCATTCTTACCTAAGCTGGCATTTGTTTGGTGCTCCTGTTATAAATCAGTAATAAACCTGATTATGTGCCAATCTAAATGGCTGCCTTTCAGTTCTAATCAATCCTCCAGTCAGTGTAACTCAGCAGCTACAATGTATCCTGATATTACTATGGTAGCTGACTTAGGGCCTCATGCAGTAAGCCCCGATAAGGCTTTTTCGGCATTTTATAGCCGTTTTTTGCCCTCCTGATTCAGTAAGCCCCGATAAGTGGGAATTATCGGCAACTTTTCTTCCGAAAAAAAAAATTTCGCCACCCGGCTGCCGATAAGCCACTTATCGGGACTTTTTTTTCCCGCCTGAATTCAGTAAGCCCCAATCAGCTTTTCGGTGCTGATCGGCAGGCCAGATTGGAGATTTTATGGCCAATCCAGCCCGCCAACTAAAGTTGGCAACTTGCTGAAGGAGAAGCATCGGCAAGGGCGACACTTAGAAAAAATCAGCCCTTTTTCCTGCCTGTGATTGATGCCGGGGGTCTCCGGAGCTGATACCCGCACCGGAGCCCCCCGGCATGCATCCGAGGCAGGAAAAAGGCATTTAAAAGCCACTTCATTACCTTAGCGGCTAACCGCTAAGGCAATGAAGGGGTTAACCCACCGTGGGTAGCGGGGATGGGTGAGGGGGGTATTTGGCCCTGGGTGTGAGTTTAGGTCTTGCGGGGGGGTTGCGGGGGCACTTAACCCCTTCACGACCGTAGCAGTTAATACCGCTACGGTCCTGAAGGGGTTAAGGCCTCCCGCTACCCACCCGCAAGCCCTAAACTACCACCGTTGGGGCTAATACCCCTTTCACCCACCCCCACTAGCCACAATATTAAAAAAATACACACCCCAGCCCCACAATAACTACATAAATAAATAATTAAATAATTATATATATATAAAAAAATTTGATGACGTCACTTAAAGGCTTATGCCAGCACAGCCAATCAGAATGGCTTTGCTGCAATTGCCTTTTAGAAAACGTCATGAAATGACACATGGCCGGACTCACATGGTACTTGAACCAATCAGAGTAGGGATGGAGTTCCCAAGCTCTGATTGGCTGGCTTACCATGTGAGTCTGGCCATGTGTCATTTCATGACGTTTTCTAAAAGGCAATTGCAGCAAAGCCATTCTGATTGGCTGTGCTGGCATTGCCTTTAAGTGACGTCATCAAATTTTTTTACATCGGCCAAAACACATGGTTTTCACGGCCCAATCAGGGCCGTGGGAACCATATGACGACAAATGTGACGTCATAGGCCTTTAAAAGCCTATGTCGTCTCATTTTGAAGGCAGACGCCGAGGAGGACGGACCTCCTCCTGAAGATTGAAGACCAGGGCGTGGCACCGGACGTCAAGAAGACCCCGGAACAAGGTATTTTAATACAGATTCACTAAGAATAAAACTAGTACAACCCTTGATTGTCATGTTTTATTATTTTAATGTTTAATTTGTTATGTTTTTTTTCTTTTATGGTTTCCTGTTCCTGGATCGTGTCGTGGATTGTTTAGTGGATTTCTTCGTGGCTTGGTTCCTGGATTGATTCCTGCACTTGTTCTTGGATTGGTTCCTGGTTTGGTTCGTGGATTTGTTCCTGGATTGTGTCGTGGATGGTGTCGTGGATGGTGTCGTGGATTGGTTCGTGAGTAAGCTGATCAACGGGAGTCGGTGGGGGCAAGTAATGGTAAGTTAAATAAAGAAATGTTCTTAATGTAACTGTTTTTTTTGTTGCTTTTTCATGTTTTCATTTTTTATAATGCATATCATTTCTTCCCACTGTATGTATGTCTGTGTGTATGTGTACAGATATATATACAGGGTAAGAAATTATAGTGTTGTTAAAGCTTCTTATTCTGTATTGTTAATCATTGTGGCTATGCATTGATGTGTGCTAAATGTATTTTATTTTTAGACAGATGTAAGTTTTGGGCTTCCAGGCCGTACAGTAGGATATGGAAAGCCTTGCTTTAGTATATTGTAATTGTTGGTGTACTTTTTTCTATGTTTGGAAGTTGTTCTCTGTTAGGATAGCTTTAGTTCATTGTGTAATTGGTATGGATGGTATTTTAATTGTTTAGGGATGTAAGTGATGTGTGGTAATTCATTGATGGTGAGTTTATTGGATTAAATAATATACTTCTTGTGATGTATGGCGATTTGAGTGGGATTATTGTATTGTTAACATTGATTTGCAGCGTGTACATGCAGTTTACATGTTATGCTACATGTATACACTGTAAATGCAATGTTTTATGAGGCATGTGAGCCTACAGATTGAATGATTAAATGGAATTTGGTTAGGCAATGGGTATTTATTTCACTGAGGATGTTATGCATAACTGTTGTAGGCATTGCAGGATGGCTTCACCCCTTAATTACCTTTCAGGTTAGTACCCGATAAGGTGATTAAGGGGTTCAGTGTTATAGAAAGAAAATAGCACAGAAGCGCACAAGGGATGGAGTTAATAACAGTATTTTAATAAAACAAACACATAAATGACTGAGAGGATCCAACCCCTTCTCAGCTCAAAAGATGAAGGTAAAAGTAAAATGCCCAGAAATTAATGCCATACATATGGTCTCTATAACATAAAATATCTAGGAAAAATACATCACATACAACAAATAACATTCAATGTAAAAATGAACATAAAAAGTACTGACAGCCCAAGGGGATTTGGGTAAAAACCACCATAAAGGACTAAATACCCGCTGACAGGGGGAGACGGACACTTACACTAGGGCAAAGGTGGGGGACCACAGCTGACCGCACAAGATCCGGATCGCGGCACCTGGGAAGATGGAACAGCCACCACTAGAGCCTCAGGCAGGCTCCGTCTTTGGAAGATGATTCCACTGACTTACCCTCACTAGTACTTTCTCTCACTAGATTGTTAGAGCAAGAAACCAAAGCATTCTGGGAACTTGTATCCTTTGAGGAATACATCAAACATAAAAGGATCCCTAGAGGTTTGCGACTGTTAATTAAACCCACATATGGTAATGAAAACCCAGCTTTTTTAGCCATTTGGGAAGAAATTCTTGAAATTAGTTCTACCAACCTCATTAAACTCCTTATGGGAGAGAGGAAAAAAGAACTACAAGAATTGTCTGCCAAAATTGACAAAGTTAAGACAGACATTATCAGTTCGCCAACACTAGATGGGTTACCGAAACTGGTGGAAGATATGGTGGGAAAACTGAAAAAACATGAAAAGGGCATAATGATGAGAAAAAATAGGAAATTTTTAAGAGACAAAATTGATTATTTGGAAAATAGGCAAAAAGATTGGAAAGATAAATCAGTTAAAAGTGTAAATAAAGAAACAACTTTATTTGATCAGACTATACAAAAGTCGTCAAGCACGATTCCATCTAAAAAAGAACCTAAAAGCAAGGACCAAAAACTACACTTGCAAGGTGCCATTCCAAAAACAAATAAGTCCCAAAAAAATCCTCAGAATAAGGAAAAAACCCACAAAGTGAATACTAATTCTAATAGACCACACTATGTGAATAAAAAAGATCACTCTAAGGAAAGGCCTTACAAGCCAAATAGACCTAAAGAGAGAAGTCATAGTGACAATTGGTCAACAGTGGGCAAAAATGGGAAGCCAAATGACATCAAACATAAATACAAACATCCAAGGAGAGAACAGTATGCTCCTAAGGAAGAGAAACGTATAGAATTTGAAATCCCGGTTTCCAATAAATTCTCTAAGCTGAGAGGTCAAGGTAGTGTAAGCGATAATGATGACAATTGTTTTTTTCAGAAAACATCCAAAAACAAGCTCAAAAGACCGAGCTGGGATCTAGACAACCCTCCCTCAAACCCTATGACAAAAGTGAATCGCAAAAGGGGATACTCAGACGAGGTAAGAGAGGAGGGAGAAAGCCCACCCACAAAAAGGGGATCCCTGAGTCATTAACACTGATTTCAAGTGGGATATTTAATCTATCTTCGCTTATAATAGATCAGCATCTCTTTCAGGTCCTAAAAAAAGGGCTCACGTTTGCACCTACAAGGGATGCGAAAGAATTTGATCTATACATAGACCTCCAAAAATATCTGAGGAAGATGACTCTTCAACGTCACTTTAGCAGCTCTAACCATACAGCAGCTAGTACTCAAATAAATACGCAGAACGAGTTTAATAGTGAAGAAGAGGCTCTCATTGAAGATCTAGAATCTCTTTTAAGAGAAAGCGATCCTGATTTTGTTAATTCCAATGGCTATCTACATTCGGGATTTAAGCCCAATTCAGTTTTCTATCCATACACCTCCAGAGGACCCAATATTGAAATGTTTGGAAAAATGGTGGAGAGAGATTTTAAGGAAATGTGTAAAAAACGCTCCTCTAAATATTATTCCAACCTTACTTGGGAGGAACATAAAAGCATTAACACATTGAAAGCCAACCAAGATATAGTGGTGAGATCAGCGGATAAAGGGGGTGGAATAGTCCTCTTGAACAAAGAGGACTATTTTGAGGAGGCATATCGCATTCTGGGAGACAGGGTCACATATGCCCCCTTAAAAAGGGACCCCACAGAGGAATATTCAAGCCTCATTAAAAAGCATTTGAGTGAGGCGCTTGCTATTGGGGTTCTGTCAAAGGCAGAATACGAGTATATGCTTATCAAGACACCCACAGTTCCCATTTTTTACTATATCCCCAAAATTCACAAGTCCCTCACTTCACCACCTGGACGTCCTATTATTTCAGGGATTGATTCCATCACATCTAATTTATCCACTTATATTGATTTTTACCTACAACCACTCGTCACATCACTACCGTCTCACTTAAAAGACACAACTATGGTTTTACAGGTTATGGACAATTTTGTTTGGAATGATAGATGTAGACTGGCCACCTTAGATGTGCAAGCCCTATATACCAGCATTCCCCATTCAAAAGGATTAGAGGCAATTAAGCACTTTCTCTTGACACCACAAACACTACCGATCACTCAAATAGAATTTATTCTTACATCTATTAATTTTATTTTGAGTCACAATTATTTTATGTTTGAATCCCTTTATTTTTTACAAATCTTGGGGACTGCGATGGGGACAACTTTTGCCCCATCGTTTGCCAATTTGTATATGGGACTGTGGGAGTCGCTTGAGGTTTTCCGATGTCCTCCTCCACAGCTGAGGCTGTGGAGGAGATATATCGATGACATTATCATTGTATGGGAGGGTTCTGAGGAATCATACCTTTTATTTGTTGACCAACTTAATGCGAATGACTGTAACCTAAAATTCAGTGGTGTTAACAGCTCAGTTAGTATAAATTTTCTTGATTTGGAGATATATATTGAATCCAATACTGTTCAAACAAAAACATATTTCAAGGCAACAAATGTTAACTCTTACCTTGACCCTTTTAGCTGTCATGATAAAAGATGGGTCCAAAATATCCCCTTTAATCAGTTTCTTAGATTAAAGAGAAACAATTCTAAAATTGAGGATTTTGACAAACAATCCCAATTCCTCAAAAATAGGTTTCTTGACAAGAATTATAATGAGGAACTGATAGATTCCTCTATAAAGAAACTTGAAAAAATACCGAGGAAGTCACTGACACAATATAAGAAAAACAAGAAAGTGAAAGGCAAAAATACAAAAATTCCTGCTTTCATTACTCAGTTTAGTGACATGCATCATGGGGTTAGAAAAATCCTAAAAAAACATTGGGGGATATTAAAAATGGACCCCATACTGGGCCCTCAGCTAAATTCACAACCAGGGGTAGTGTTCAAACGTGCGCCAAATTTAAAAAATATGTTAGCCCCTAGCCAAATCACCAGAAAAATTGCTGTATCTGGTGACATTAAAGATCGCTTGGGCATTAAAGGCACGTATAAATGCGGGAAGTGTAAGGCGTGCAATCACATATGTAAAGGGACAACTGTCACGTCCTGTGCTACAAAAAGGATATATAACATCAATAGCTTTATCAATTGTCAAACTACACATGTGGTGTATGTCCTGCAGTGTAACTGTAATTTACAGTACATTGGCAAGACAAAAAGGCCACTAAAAATGCGTATGTTAGAACATATGAGAAATGTAAAAAACATACCTAAAACTTTGGCTAAAGGTATGCCGCTTACCCCGCTACTAAAACACTTTAAAGAAATACATAATAATGACCCCGCTTGCATTACATTTAAAGGGCTGGAACATATACAAATGAACAGCAGACAAGGAGATAGAGAAAATCACTTATTGAAACGTGAACAGTATTGGATTTACGAAATGCAAACTAGACATCCCATTGGTTTCAATGAACTTATTGAACTTAAACCTTTTTTAAGATAAATCATGTTTATTTTCTTTCTTTTTTCTTTTTTGGTCTTCTTTTTATTAAAATGAAATCAATCTCTCATTTTTATAATATATGTATTATTATTATGTATTGTTTTTTATATGTGCATCTATTATGTTTAATTAATATATATATTGGCATTTGTGTGTTTTTATTTACTTTCTGTCTGTATACTTAGTGATGGTCTTTGGCAGTGCTGATATTGCTGTGTTGCAGTTCCCGTTTTGTATATACTATGGTAGACCTGCATCACGTGACTATCGCACATGTGACACTGTCAGAGAAAGAGGTAGCATCACTTTAAGCCTACAGCTGCCCATCTAAGGGCGTTGGATCTGGCGTCTGAAGGGGCTGTCCTTACCAACTCCCTTCCTTCTATAAATACGCGCGGATGATGCTGTACGTGACCTCCTGACGAAGCACGTGGTGCGAAACGCGTAGAGGTCACGACAGGTCATCCTGCGCGTGTTTGCTGAGAGGCTGAGACGGAGCCTGCCTGAGGCTCTAGTGGTGGCTGTTCCATCTTCCCAGGTGCCGCGATCCGGATCTTGTGCGGTCAGCTGTGGACCCCCACCTTTGCCCTAGTGTAAGTGTCCGTCTCCCCCTGTCAGCGGGTATTTAGTCCTCTATGGTGGTTTTTACCCAAATCCCCTTGGGCTGTCAGTACTTTTTATGTTCATTTTTACATTGAATGTTATTTGTTGTATGTGATGTATTTTTCCTAGATATTTTATGTTATAGAGACCATATGTATGGCATTAATTTCTGGGCATTTTACTTTTACCTTCATCTTTTGAGCTGAGAAGGGGTTGGATCCTCTCAGTCATTTATGTGTTTGTTTTATTAAAATACTGTTATTAACTCCATCCCTTGTGCGCTTCTGTGCTATTTTCTTTCTATTTCTTCTCAGGGTGCCCTCCCCCCTCTTGAGGGGGGATCACCTCTGAAGTGGGAGCCTCTGGGGAGACGCTCCATGCACGTGCAGCACAGGGATTATTCCAACCATTACATCTGCAGCACGAGCGCTGAATATCCTATTCCAGGGTTCAGTGTTATGTTAATGATATTCAAATGTTGTGGCTATTTATAATGTTGGCAACGGACCCCAAGGATGATGCTGGCGACGGAGACTTCTTATTGATGAGGTTAGTACAATTTTCTTTACATTTTAACGGTATTGAATGTGTTTAATAATGGCCAAATAATGTATTATCCCTATGTGGATAATAGTTATTTGGCACATTATTGTACTGTATGTGCTGGGGGAGGGGGTATTAGGCCCAAGGGTATTTGGTAGGACTCCCCTGTGGGTATTGGGTGAGGGTGGTTGGGGGGCTTTGTGGGGGAGGGTATGTGGGTGATGGTGGCTTAACCCCTTAATAACTGTAGCGGTTAATAACCGCTATGGTGATTAAGGGGTTAGGGGACATTAATTTGGATGTTGTAATTCTTGTGTTTGTTTTGCAGAAGCGGATGGGGCATGGGCAGGATGAAGATGAGGATGGCCTTCATCGTGGCAGTGGGACATGGGTGAGTGCTATATGTATTTAAAGTCTTTATTGTTGTGTATGTATTTTAAATGGACAACTGCACTATTATCCATTTGTGGATAATAGTCATTCTGCCCATTACTATACTGTATGTTGTGTATTGCTGCTATGTTTATTGGGGGCATTTGTCCCCAATAAACATGCTACTATGCGTTAACCCCTTCATTGCCTTAGCGGCTATCCGCTATGGTAATGAAGCAGCATTAATGTATTTTAATAATATTGTGCGGAAGCAGGAGGCCCCCTGAGCTGAAGCGCATTTATTTGTGGCTCAGAGACCCCCTGCCTCCCGAGTTACAGGCCCCGGTTTGGGCCATCGGTTACAGTGTGGACGCCATGTTTATTGCGGGGACGCTATAAACATGGCGGCGACACTGCCACCCGATGACACATACCGGGGCCTGTAACTCGGGAAGCAGGGGGTCCCTGCTCCACAAAGCAATGCGGTTCAGCTCAGGGGACCCCCTGCTCACTGTACAGTATAATTAAAAAGACATTCATGCTGCTTCATTACCGTTGCACATAGCCGGAAGGGTAAGGAACGAGTCTTTATTGATGTGTGTGTGTTTTATTTATACTGTACATGTGCAGAGGGTCTCCGGAGCAGAACCGCGTTGGTTTGAGGTCCGAGGACCCCCTGCCCCCCGAGATACAGGCCCCTTTATGGGGTGCCGGTATCCCTCTGGTTTGTTTACAGGTCGCGGTCACGTGATCGGGACCTTCAAACGCCGAGGGATACCGGCACCTCATAAAGGGGCCTGTATCTCGGGGGGCAGGGGGTCCCCGGACCTCAAACCAACGCGGTTCAGCTCCGAAGACCCCCTGCACATGTACACTATGAGTAAAAGTTGTTTTTAAATACTTTTTTTGGTGCCGATGTTTGCGCTGAGAGAGCGGCTTGTCTCTCTCAGCTGCAAACATCTATCGGCACCAAAGGCTTATCGGGAGCCTTATCGGGAGCCAGGCTGTATCGCCACAGGTCATCGGCAGCTTTGCTTTCGCAGTGCTTCGGCAGGGATCGGAAGTATTCGGCCCTTACTGAATACTGCGAGGGCAAATCGCCAAAAAATGGCCTGTTAGCCACCAATCCGCAACCCTTACCGAAAATGTTGGATCGGGGCTTACTGCATGAGGCCCTTACTATGGTACAGTTTATAGCTCACACGGCTGGGAATATTGACAACAAAGTATCACAAACAGGAAACTGTTACAAAGATCTTGCACTCCTGGAGGGAAGTAGGCTAAAACCAGCTATAGAAATAAAAGGATGTTCAGTTATTAAAACACTAAAAATTGCATTAATAGTTGATTTAAAAAAACAAAGAAAAAAAATGTCACAATTATCTAATACTACAGAACTGATTTATTAAAACAAAATATAAGATTTTACGTGTTGCTGCTTTAACAAATTACAGCCCTGTAAAATGTATCAAGTTAGTTTTGAAGTATGATACACATGACACAGGATTCTCGTAATGAAAAGATAATGTCAGATCAAATCTGAACAAAAAAACACACACAATTGATGTACATCTTTACAGCATGAGCATCACAAATTGCCCATAGTGGCATGGTGTACGAAGCAAAGTGCCTTTGTACATTGCTAAGTGACAAACATCCCGAACAATGCTCCAGAACACATTTTAGTGGCAAGACAGACAAATTTTCTGTTACATTGCCCTAAAATATAAACTTATTCACTTTGATCATTAAAAATAATATCTGGTAAACACTCAAACTGCAACCAATATAGATTCGTCTCTGAGAAAAACATGATCATGTAAAATACTGGATCTCTACGCTACAATAATAAGCATTTTCTGTTTTCATTGTTGAAACCAGCAATGGGATATCTTATCATGTCTTAAGGTTACTATATTTCATACAGCTGTGTCCCTTGCTCTGCTCTGCAAAGCACTACTTAACAGTGAAGTAACATGAAATTAAAAGCTTGACAACATTTACAACAAATTATTGTCCCCACATTTTATTCAAACCTAACAAAACAGAATGCTTTGTTTTCATCTCAATTCTCTTGATAATGTTATTTGTTTGGCATTTTCTTTCCTTCAACTCACTAAGTCATTCTGTGGTAGTTTTGTTGGTGGAAAAATTCCCATACATTCTTTAGAAAACTTGTTCCTCCACACATCACCCTTTCTTTTATTTCTGTGGAAATTATAGAGCAATCTGAAGCGAGACTATTGTTGACAATTCAAATAAGAGATATTTGATCTTACATGTACTGCCAAACATTCATTCACTCAAGGCACATTTCTGGGTCAATTTAAACTTTTTAAATAAACCCTTCCTGCCTTTTCATCATTAAAATATGTACCGTATTTCCTCGATTCTAGGACGCACCATTGATTTAATAACAGCTTTTCGGGGAAAAAAGAATGCATCACAGTGAAGTGTTTTTGATGATATTTTAAAGCTGCAGTTCAGTCAATATCCTGCGTGTGTGTTTTTTTAAATAAATCAGTTCTGTAGTAAGAAAAAATACTTTTAGCATTTTCTGTTTTTAAAAAAACAAATTTGAAAGACCAATTTTCTTGTATTCTATTTTAACAAGCATTTGCTAAGGCACTGCCCCTTCATGTCCTGTCACAAGCCCTGGCATACCCCTTTGTCAACCCTGCCCTCCCTCTAGCACATGTCAGTGCAGGAGTGCTCATGAATATTCATGAGCTTCCACTGAGTGACAGAAGCAGAAGAAAAACATATGCCAGCTCTAATGATGTCACCAAATTTCACCGATCAATACCTGGAGAACGAATTGACCTGCAGCTATGCAGTTCTTTAGGTAATTAGAGATTGCCCACATGAAACTATTGAAGTAAAAAAATAAATAAAAAAATTAAAAAAAGACTGAACTGCAGCTTTAAGTGACAATTAGGGATACCTTTTATGCACGGCTATTTCGCACATGTGCAGGCAATGACAACTTAAATGAAAGCACCTTCAGACTGTTATAGGACTACAGCAACCTTCTGCTCAGCACTACAGGCGGTGCACTAGGGTGGACATCATCACGTTCTAGGAACGTCATTCTGCACGTACAGTAGGAGATGACGTGATCCTAAGTTGACTCACATTAGCGGCCATATTGGTACAGGAACCATTCAGTTACCTGTTTTTCAATTACATTGATTGGAAGACGCATTCCGATTTCAGAATGGTTAAAATGAGAAAAAAGTGCGTCTTAGAATCAAGGAAATATGGTACATAAGTGGAAAGCTTTGTTAAATGTATGACATACATTGGTATTAAATCTATCATCGAGTTCCATAGCCAAACATGTTTTTGGAGTAACCGACAAATATCTCATTCATACACTGACTAATCACAGTCATGTGTGGCACTTTTGACTATCATACAGTAGGTCCGCAAGAATGGAGTAAGTACGGTACATTAAACACTAGATTTTCCCGGACTTCAAGACAGGTTTGAATTTGGAAACTGACCAGAAGTTGAGGAGTAATACTAAACATGCTGCTCAGAGTGAGCACTTCTGAATTGCAAAGCATTGTGTGCCTAGAGGTGCTTTATCCTCTAATAAATTAACTATACTGTAGCGTATTCACTACTTACATTATGTATTAGGATTAACATTTGACCTGTTAATAAACATACTCCAACCTGTGGTCCCATTGCAACATCTGTCTCAACCTTTGAGGAAGCTTGCGGTTGTGAAGCTGTGATATTGTACTTGTCATGAGTTTGTCAGGTTTCTTATTCCGCAGTCAACAATTTGTCAGCAGATTCCATGTCCAGGCTGTGTTCCATGAAGAGAAGTGAAAACCAAGACAGAGTCCTTGTAACCCAAGTTCAAGAAGTTTATTTCATGGTTTCAGTTCTGTTGTGATATGTGTCCAGTCTGATATGCATACACAGAAATACACCCACATCTGCACATAATGAAATAATTCATTCACACAAAGTACTAAAATATAAATCATATACTGTAGATAGCGTCTACTCATTGGGACTCATTCACTAAACTTCGATAAGTGCATTAATGCACTATAAATGCCCTCTTGGTGCGATCTTGCATGTGTTGCTATTCACAAAGCTCAGATAACAGTGCAATATTCACTAAAACGGCTTTTTATCAAGCTATAACACTCTGGCTATAACAAGCCATGCGCTGGCTGAAGAAATGGCCAAACTCGCATTTTTTGCCAGGAACTGCTATTCACTAAACTTCTGATATGCGTATAGTTCTATAAAAACTTGAATTCTTTTCTCGCCAGCTAACGGGTGGCAAGATCAGATTTGCGATATGCCTTCTATTATTTTTATTGCATAGGATTGCTACCTGGTGTCCCTACGGATCTCCGGGGCCTCCGGAGCTAACCCATGTATTTATTTCAGCTCCAGAGATCCCCGGATTCAATCCCATGCAATAAAAATACAATTACAGCCAGTTCCATTACCTTAGCGGCTATACGCTAAGTTAATGAAGGGGTTAAATAGCAGGCACTACTTTGTTGTTGGTACGGGGGGGGGGGGGCGAAGCTTGTAGTTGCCCCAGGGTGGGTGTTTAGGCCTTGCCGGAGGGTGGCAGTAGGAGTTAACCCTTTCATTACCTTAGCGGTTACAATCGCTAAGGTAATTCGGGGCTTAAACCCTCACGCTACACTCCCGCAAAGCTAAACACCCACCCTGAGGCAACTACAAGCTTCACCCACCCCCTGTACCAACAAAACTACACCAGAATGGGTAAAAGTGTCAAAGACTGCTAATAGTGCTTTTCCCCATTCCAAAAAAATTACAGTGCAATACATAAAAATAAATACAACACCCACCAATACACACTGTAATGGGCAAAATACCTATCATCCAGATATCGATAATAGCGCATTTGCCCATTAAAAATATATCAGCCAGCCAGAAAAAAGGTAAATTAATGTTCTACTTACCCCTGCAAGGATGATGGCCACTCTTGTCCTCATCACCATCCTCCTCGTCCTCTGTGGGCAGCAACATTACAATAAGCTACTGCCCACTAACCCCTTGATCACCTTAGCAGTTAGTAGCCACTATAGTAATTAAGGGGTTTCCCCCTCCCCCCATCACCACCTGATACCCACCCTGGAGGCCTATCCACCATCCACAGGGCAACTACCCCCACCCCCTCTACCCATTGATTGTCACAGTGGTAAACCATGCCCCAAATGTGGGCATGGATTGCCACAATAGCAATGAATGGGCAACCTAAAAAAAAAGCCACAAAATAAAACACATGACATTTAAATATAAACAAGCATTTGACCATAAAGCCATTGATTGTGACTGTGGTAAACCATGCCCAGAACATGGGCATGGATTGCCACACTGACAAAAAAATGCATTGCTTATCACTGTGCTTATCTATACCCAAAGAGGTGCATAGATAAGCACATTGGCAGTCAATGGGCAACCTAAAAAAAATACACAATGAAATAAAAGCCAAGCAATGTGTTTCTTACCTTTGCTGTCTCCATCCTCTGAATCCTACTTGGGCACCATCTCTTGACCCACGATGCAATGCTCCTCAAACAACCGATGTGAAGAAGTCCATGATCATATGTTGATTGAAGAGACGTCTCCGGTAAGTTCTTTCCTTCTTTTTTTTCTTCTCTGCTGTATAATCCAAAAGGGGTGGAGATGTTGCTCCGTCATCTTCTTGGCTTCAAATGAGATGGGACAGGCCGTTGTAAGGCCTGTGACATCACATTTGAGTGTCAAATGGTACACCCCCAATCCGATTGACTGGTGTACCATGTGACAAGTTCCTGTTTTGGGGGGGGGGAGGGGTTTAACGATGTGACGCCATCAAAAAGTTTGATTTAAATTATATAGATTTATTTTCATTCAATTATTGCTTTCTTTACATATCAAGTTTCTTGGTTGTATTTATTTTCTGTGTATCAATATGTTTGTTAGGTATTAGCATAGTTGGTTACACTTTAGATTGTTTATCTTATTTAGACACAGTAGTTTATTGGTTGTGTTATGTGTTTTGTATGCATTATGTATCTCTGTGTTGTATGTCTATGTCTGTGTTGTATGTGTTCTATCCAATCCTCTGAATGTTACAACTCCACCTTCTTCCTATGTGTTCAGTGGCAGCTTTTCTCATTTATCAGCTATCAGGTGTGCATTAGGCTGGGGCCATAGAGGGTTGAACCGAGCCGAGCCGCGCTGACGCTGATTTCATGCCCATGCAGGCGAGCCAGCGGGCGCGATCGGAGGCGGGGGGAGACTGAGGGAGGCGGGGCAGTGACGTCGCTGGGCCAATCGCCCGCGACGCACCGACATCGACGTCACGGCACCGACGTCACGGCGCCGTGACGTTGACGCAGCTACGCGCTGAATGGATGTTTTCAGCCGACAGCGCGCTGAAAAACAGCTTGGCTGGTGGCTGAAAACTCCAGCGCCTCAGCACGCCTGCGGACGCTCGCGTGAGCCCCCTCTCAAGGCATCCTTATTGAGGATGCAGGGGCTCAGCGCGGAGCGTCCGCACGGCTCAGCGCGGCCTGTCCTTCTATGGACTCAGCCTTAGATTACACACCTATGATGATGATTTCTGTGATCCAATCACAGTAAAGGTGGTGCTATTGAGAGAATTGTGGGAACACTTAACCATATACTCTTTGACAAAGTCCCTAGTAGGACGAAACGCATCAGAGTGCTCTTGGTTATGTAATTTTTCTTATTTTTCATTAAATAAGCTTTTTTCTATTAGTTGCGTTTTGGAAACCTTTTTATTGCTGTGCCCCGGTCTTCGAATTTTCTCCTATTAGGCACAATAGAAGTGACTTAACTAGCTAAAAGCAAAACATTTTTATAAAATAGATAAATAGCTGGATAACATATTCGATGGTGGAGATTCACTAAACTCCGATTTCGGGTATTGTAGCACTTAGTGAAACCCGGGGAATGAGTTCAAAATGTACTAATTAATCATTTACACACAAACATGAATAATTTATATGCACACCTACACACATACATACAAGCATACAAATGTATAGAATCATTGAAACTCACAATTGCCCACATTATGTCTATTCTCATACACATGTATTAAAACTCACGTTCACAGATAAATACAAGTTTTTAAAGCACTAATCCCTCTGGTCACAGTTTTCTTTACATTACATGATCTTATTTGGTGTTCAGGACATTGAAATTACCTTCATCAAACTCAGAGCATGCAAGTCACTGCCCATCATTGCAATGGGCACATAAACTGAAATACAAAATGCATCCCACCCGTTCTACATTTAGCCATGGCTGGTTCTGGCTATCCTCCAGTCCTGGTAGCTGCAGGCTTTGGCAGGCTATCATCTTGGGTTTGCCCCTCCTCATGCAGCCTCCTTGAGTGTCAGGAGTGGATGGGGGGACTTGGCCTGTGTTTGCCCCATCCTGGGTACAGACCTGGTGCCCTTCCCTTCTGCACTAAGGAGAAAGCAGATCTAAATGATAGTGAGGCTAAGTCTCTCCCTCTTGGGATAGAGACGTGCCCTCAGCCCCTCAAGGGGCTGAAGAGAGACCCCAGGCTTCAAGTCTGAAAATGGGCCTAGGTACCATACAGGAGGTCTGGGACCTGATACAGAAGCATGTATTCACTGTAATACCATCTGTAGTGGATGTGACTAAAGAAGACCCAGTTTTATATACCCCTGCCTAAGTCTACAGTCTATTGGGTACGGGTATGCTTGATGAGGTCCACTGCGGGACTGTCTCTAGCCATGCTGGTGCCTGTGGTAGATGAAGGCGCAGCACGTGAGACAAGAACATGAAGTCAGCCTTTAAAGCCTGTCCTGTTCCCCACAACATCGGGGAAGCTCAGCATCTCCTAAAACCAAGAAGTACTATGCACCACACACCGGTAGCAAGGGCCAAATCTCCCAGAGGGAGTTGAAAGGGGTGGTGGAGGGCACGCTACATATAAAATATAAAATCTCTATGAACTGGAGAAATGCAGCTTGCACTACAATATCTTGTCTCTGCAAGCAGCTCTCCGGCTAACGTGCACATGTGCGCACTGTCACACTGTGCTCACCACAAACAAGGCGGGACCCCGGAGCTGAGGTGCGAATGGGTATAAATGCCACCAACAGCCATGAGGGCGCGTCTGGAGTGTAGGTTGGTCGAGGTAGCTGGGTCGGGGTTGGAGAGGTCCGGGTCGTTTATACTTGCCGGGGTCAGGGTAGGAGAGTTCCGGATCGTTGGAGGTACTATTAGTCGTGGTCAGGGTTGGAGAGCGGAGAGTTGTCGATGTCCGAATGCCGAGGTCAGGGTAGGAGAGAAGCAGACGGTCAGGAGTACGGAGGTGCGGAGTCCAAGGAAGAAGCCGGATCGTTACACAAACAAGGTTCAGCAAAGCAAGACTGTGGAGGCACAGTAGGGGAAAACAGCAACGTAACATGAACTATGCTCAGCTGTTGTGCCAGTGACACAGCTGAGCATATAAAGAAGTGAGGTACCAATAGGAGAAGAAGTGGAACGGAGGTGCGCCCTCAGCAGGAGCAGGTATAGGTAGAGGTGCAGGAGACCGGTGTAGGCTATGAGGAGATTATACCTGTTGACGCGGAGCTTGTGTGTGTTGCGCACGCGTCACGTGCCCGCGCCTCTGGTGCAACCGGAGGCGGGACCCTCCGCCAGTGTCCCCGGCAGGGAGCCAGCTGCGCGCCCATGCATATCGCTGCAGGGAGGAAGCGCGGGTCCCGAGGACGTGCCGTCGGGAGCGGAGAGCGCAGAGAACGGAGGAGGTAAGGCGGGAGCGTGCCGAGGGCAGCGTGACTCCCGGTGTCTTACACACACAAACTATGGACATTCCCATAGGCTTCCATGTCTTTGATCGGGCTCCGAGCGAGGTTGACCGCACGCATGCTTCTAACATGGCCGTAGCCTTAGGAGGAAGAAGTGGTAGCATAGAGGTGAGTACATAAAGACAAGCTAATCCTTTTATACAAATACCACATGGTGAAAAATGTGCAAGAACGACATTAAAATAACTGTTAAAATTATTCTCAAATTCAATGCTGGATTTGTAATGTCATTTCTCACAGTGCAGAAGTGGTTTTTCAAACCTCTCCTGAGGGCCTTGAGCCGGACCAGTCTTCTCAAGCAACAAACTAACATTCTCTTTATATGCAAACTGCAGTAGGTGAATTCACCTGTGTTCCAGTGCATCGGTTATTCTCAAAACTTGGTCTGGCTTGTGGCCCCCGGAGAGTGGTTTGAGAAACACTGCTCCAGATCATTCAGAGAAGTTTCTTTATAACAAGCATGTCCATTTTACCTAAGTAGATCTGCAAACTTGTCCATTCCTCTTTGGCTGGGGCCGTGGTGCCGCAGACCGTGCAGGCTGAGCGATCAGACTGCCTTAAGGCAGTGATCACGTCCATGCGGCGTGCGTGCGGAAGCAGGAGGGGACGCGCGTTGCGCAAGAAAACAGATTAAACTGATTTATTGGCGTGACAGGCCGTTCATGTGAGCAGTTCGCCCAATGAGGGCGAATCAGCTCCATAACGCCCCCAGGCACGCCCCACACAGACCGTCCACCATCGCCAGGGAGTGCACCCGCTTACTTCCCAGCCTCCGCACGTCTACACGCGGGTGAAGGCACCATGGCCTCAGCCTCATGCACAATGGCATCACAGTCGCCTCCCACACAGACATCCATATAAAAATAAATAGGTGTTTTGTTTCTTTTTTCGGGGAAGTGGAGAGTGAATTGAGTATGTGGAATAAATAAGATGATATTAACCAGATAAAGGTCAAGGATAAAGAACGCTGTGACGTTCGAAAATGCGTTGGATGGGTCTCATGACACATTAAAGTGCCCTATTATTAATTTTTGACTTTGGGTCCTTCCTGCTCCATTTGGCTTGTGCGCTCCGTTCATCGTTTCACTTCTGGTTAATATCATCATTGGAAGCAGCACAGCCTGTCAACCGCACCAAGGATATGTGAGTACTTGCTATTATTCAGGGGAACCTGCCAATGAGACTGATAGTGGGTGGGCTTGCACCACCTACCACCTGTCTTCAGGAGGATAGTACCCATTTGGTTATTATATATTACCATCAAAATCATTACTCATTACAAATACCTTTGGAGGAAGTGGTCTTGGCTATACTACATTTTGTCTTTCCTGGCATTGGAGCGCTTTTGCCAATTTTTCTATCTTGCTAGAATAAATAAGATGAAATGATAATGGAATTAAATGCCGGCACTATCTTGCAGAAAGAAAAAAAGGAAGAATGAGTTAAACATTGGAATTTCACATTTACATTGCTTCAAATGTAGACCTTAATATTTATTAATCGAGTTGTGATTGGTGTCGAATAGAAAATGTATAACATTATTATGAAAACATTATATATCAAATTGCCTGAATGTACTGCATTTAGCTTGTGGACCAATGAATTGCAGACACAACTGGCAGTAGATGTGTTTAACTTATCACTAAACCTTTATGTAATTTAATTTGAGACATAAGTGTCATATCTACTAAGATGTGCTAAGCATGCACTTGAATGAGCCATAATGGACTCTATGAGCTAAGATTATATTTTAAAAATGAATTGTGCATCAACATGTCAGTGCTAAAAAGTAGGCCAAAAACATTCATACAATGTGCCTCGTGTAAAGACGTCATACATACAGTATAGCGCATAATTTGTTATTGTAAATTATTCTTGATGCATTGTGTTATGTTGAACACCTGACCGATGCAATATAAATTAAAATAGAATTGTGTATTTTGTATTTATAACTAGTTAGTCAATATAAATGATAAATGCCATTTTATTTATAATTGTCTTACTATGAAATGAATACATTTTGGTAACCTATATAATGCAACATCCCTGCTGTGTCAAATACATTTTTGGGTTCATACATAGCAACTTAATTATGCAGTAACACTAATAACAGACTTTTTAGGGTTTAAGTTGACCTTGGGGGACGGTTTTCATGCACAGATCTTTTTTTAGTACATTCTATATGCATCTGTGTGCCTAGCACAGTGCATTTATGTGTGTCAAAAAACAATGAAAAACTCATTTTTGACGCTAATGGTGCAGATGAAGACATTTTCAAGTTAGAACATTGGACACAAAGAAGCCCAATTTAAAATAAGAACTCTGTACGCCAATTTTGAGCCAGCAAAATGCATTTTTGACGCTTGGTACATGGGCTCCATGGTTTCAAAGAACTTAACATCACTTTTGGAAAATGGCCCGAGATCCAACAAATCTTTGTTACACTGCCAAATGGCCTGAAATGTCATGGAAAAGTAAATGGAGTGGTTTAAACTCGGGATTCACATCACTGCCATTTATGTAGAGCAAAATCCACAGAACCAAACCTGTTTAAGACTGGCAGAATTGTCTATAGAGAATAGCAAATATTCCCACAAACTATATTTTATGGCAAGCTCACTTCAGCATGTATAATAATTTTAAAGGAGCAATCCAAGCGCTTTTATTGTTATTTTTTTTTATGCAGGATTGTAGGATGTCTCCGGAGCTGAATCCCATTAATTTCAGCTCCGGGGTTCCCCTGCTTACAGAGATGCTTACCTCCAAAGGTGGTGCCGGAATCGCCTGCAGTTTATGACTCCTGCGTCACATGGGCCAATAGGAAGCCGCATCGGGTGAGTCACGGCCTCCTATTGGCCCGCAGGCCACGAGAGATTTGAAAGGCAGCCATATAGTGAACCCTGGAGTGGCTTCCAGCACCAAGTAGTTGGGGTACTGAGGTAAGTATCTCTGGAAGCACAGGACCCCCGGAGCTGAAATGAAAGGGGTTCAGCTCCCTGCTTCAACCCTGTATAACAAATAATGAAAGGGAAAAAAATGCATGTATTGCCTCTTTAACCTGACCATTTATTTGTAAAAAAATTCCACTTAATTTTTTATTGACATTTTTTTTCAATAGGGGAGGGGAACAGAAATAAGGAAATAGTATTTGAGGGGGCAGGGGCGACAGTTGGAAAACAGTCCCCAACTGCTTCCAGTTACAGTATGTGTACATGTTATGTGAATTGGAAGACATAAGGTATATTTTACATTATATAAAGATTTCTTAACCATACAACAACGTGTCTCTTTTTTCTGTCTAGTTTTTTTTTGCTCACTGAATTTTAAATGATTGTTTTAATTCCTTAAAACGGAAACCAAAACTGAAGTTAACATGCTACGACCCTCCCGCTGTGTGACCACAACTTCCACTTGACTTGAAAGAGGTTTATGAGAAAAGCGCAGGATGAAACAGTTTTACTAGTAATGACTTTGAAGTCTTCCCTGAAAACAGCTTGGTGCCGTTTCTGGGGGAGTGGAGTAAGTTAGAATAAACAGCAGATGTTGCCACACTATTGCAGGCTTTGGACCTTTTTCAAATGATTTAATACAATTAAAAACAGCACACGAACAAATAAAAATAAGGTTAGTACAGGCAGTCCTCGGTTATCCAACGGAATCCGTTCTGGAAGTAGCGTTGGATAGTGAAACCGTTGTAAAGTGAGTCGCATGTTAATCAGTGGCGGTGAGCGTTGGATAACGCATTCCGGCGTCGAAATACGGCCCATAGGGAGGCATTGTAAAGTGTTGGATATGCCATTCATTGTAAAGTGAAACGTTGGATAGCGAGGACTACTGTACAGGGATGAAAAAATCATGAGTGACCTATATTTACCCCCTGGCACCTGTGCTGTGCGCAGTGATCACTGACCTGTCAATCACTTTTGCCCTCCCAACAACATCAAAGCTAGGACCAGCAGCAGTGCTGATTGACAGGTCATCACTGCGGCATCGCTCAGTGAGGAGAGGAGGGGGGTGGTCCTTATCAGAGAGCATGAGGCAAAGGCCTTGTGAGGGCTGGGGCCAGAGCTAGTCTATGCTCCCCATATACTCTGCACACCCCTGCTCATAATGCATACTATGGCAAGGGTAGGAGGAAGCAATGTGTGTGAGTGTCTCTGTGAGAGAGTGTCTGCCTCCCCCTTCCCCCACCCCCCCCCCCCCCACACTCTTCCGTGGTGTCTAACAAATGCTGACTCCTTAAAATTGTGTCTGTCTCCTAAGTATTTTATATTTGTGTCCACCCCTGGGCTAGTACAATGCATTCAAATACATCACGTTCAGATATCTTCAAAAATAGCTTGGACATATTTTTAGAAAGGAAAGGTATACAGGGATATACCAAATAAGTAAACATGGGAAGCATGTTGATCCAGGGATTAATCCGATGGCCAATATTTGGAGTCAGGAAGAAATAAATTGTTTCCCTTATGAGATATAATTAGATAATCTTTCACTGGAGTTTTTTGTTTGCCTTCCTCCGGATCAATATACTGTAAGTACTAATATAGCCTAAGTATCTGTCGTCTAAATTTAGCATAGGTTGAACTTGATGGACGTATGTCTTTTTTCAACCTCATCTACTATGTAACTATGTAACGTTGAGCTCTCTTTCAAGATAAGTCATTTTGGGGGTCCTGTACCTCTAATAAGAAGCTGTTTTCTCCCACAGAAGTATGAGAGGAAAGACCTGCATCTTTAAGTAGTCATTTTATTATTTCCTTAAGGAATTGAAAGAAGTAGAGATATAAAATTGGATACTTTAACATTGATTGCATTTTTTTCAGGTGTTGTGCTGCATTTGGTATATACATGTCAGTGCTCAAAACATATGTAGCCTCAAAATAGTGCCATGTATATGACAGCTTCAACACAAAGACCATACCCGGAGCTTGCATGTGTTTGCTGCATAGAAAATAAAACTTGTCTAAAACATTTTTAGTCCTTGAACACACTTTAGTGATAGGGCCAAGTAATGTGTCCCTAAACAACTTTCTGCTAAAATTAAAAAAATGTGTTGGCACTACTATTGTTCCTTCTCCTGGAAGTTCCTGAGCACACATCTCATGGCATTGAAACCTTAAAAGAGAAGCTATGTACTTTATTTAAATATAGCAAAACCTATAAGGAACATTTTACACACCATCAAATATTTCCTCTATAATTTTAGAAGGAATAATATCAACTTTCATACATTTGACAAAAGTTTCTTATATAAGTGTGACAGTAGGGGCAAAATGGCTAGCATATTAAAGGTTAAGACCAGTCGTTACCCCTATCCGTCTTCGTGGATCTGCAGGATTTCCCCTGCAGATCCATCTTATTGTGGCTCATATGGCCCAAAAACAGTGTTTTACAATGTACAGTGGTGAGAAAAAGTTTGTGAACCCCAATGATAATTACGAAAACTCCATAGTTTTTCCAGGACAACCTTCTTGAATGCCCTTTCCCTCAATATCCGACTAGCACCCTCTTTATCTACCTTTAAGACCCACCTTAAGACACATTTGCTTAAAGAAGCATATGAATAGCACTGTGGATAATCCTGGACAAATGATACATAAAGCTTGGCCCCCTGCAAACGCACTTACTAGAATTCCCTCCTACTGTCTCTATACGTTCCCCTACCTACCAATTAGATTGTAAGCTCCTCGGAGCAGGGACTCCTCTTCCTTAATGTTACTCTTATGTCTGAAGCACTTATTCCCATGACCTGTTATATATATTATTTGCTATTTATATGATTACAGCATGTAATTCTACTGTGAAGCGCTATGTATATTTATGGCGCTATATAAATAAAGACATACAATACAAAACCAGTTTTTAATTAAATATCCAATAGGGTTTATATTAAGCAGTTCCATGGTTTTTTTTAAAACAAAATGATGCATGATGAATTAAACAAACAATACGTAATTAAGAGTCAAGATATGTGCAAAAGTAAGTGAAACCCTGGTTTTATCAGCTAATTTAAAGTGGATAATTAGAAACAGGTATTTAAATAATTTGGTAGATATTCAGGTGTGAGTTTGGGAGGCCCCTCCCTATATAAAGATCAGAAAATGTGTGACTTTGGTCTTCACCATACACATGTGTGGAAACACGTCCTGCCACAATCAAAAGAAATCTCTGAGGCCCTCAGAAAAGCAGTCTGGAAAGGGTTACAAAACATTTCTAAGGATTTGGGGCGCCATCAATTCACTGTCAGATAAATGGAGAAAGTTCAAGACCACAGTCACTCTACCCAGGAGTGGTCGTCCTACCAAAATCTCTCCAAGAACAAACCAGCAAATGATCCAGGAATCTGCAGGCCACTCTTGCCTTGGCTAATGTGAAGGTTCATGACTCCACTATCAGAAAAAGACTGAACAAGAATGGAGTTCATGGAAGGATATCCAGGAGGAAACCATTGCTCTCTAAAAAGAACATTGCGGCTCTCGGAAGTTCACCAAAAGTACGTAGATGATCCACAACAATGTTCTCTGGACAGACGAGTCAAAGGTAGAACTTTGTGGCCTCAATGAGAAACATTAAGTTTGTCAAAACCCAAAACTGTGTTCCAACAGAAAAACCTCATCCCAACCGTCAAGCATGGTGGTGAGAGTGTGATGGTTTGGGGCTGATTTGCTGCCTCAGAACCTGGACGGATTACCATCATTAACAAAGCCATGAATTCTGCATTAAATCAGAACATTCTAGAGGAGAACGCTAGGCCATCCGCCTGTGAGATGAAGCTGAAGCGAAAATGAGTCATGCAGTAGTGATCCTAAACTTATCTACAAAAAACTGGCTCCAGAATAAAACATTCCGCATTTTAGAATGGCCTGGTCAAAGTCTGGACCTAAACCCCATTGAAATGTTGTGGCAGGACCTGAAGTGAGCTGTTCATGCAAGGAAGCCCTCAAATATCACTGAGTTGAAGCAGTTCTGTAAGGAGGAATGGACCAAAATTCCTCAAAATCAATGTGAGACTGACTAGCAGTTACAGGAAATGCTTAGTAGAAGTTATTGCTGCTCAATGGGGTGCCATCAGATACTGAATCTAAAGGTTCATATACTTTTTCATACATGGATATTGAATGTTTAATCATTTGTGGATAAATAAATGCTGTAAAAGTATCATGTTTTTGTGTCATTAATTTAATCAGGTTATTGTCATCTAATGTTGAAGAGAAGCTTGTGGGGAGCGCAGGTATCACCATATATATGCAAAGGAAAAATATATAATAGTGTGGTATATCTAAACAGGTACAGCAGTCAACACAGGAATCATGAATGGGAACTCACATTCTGCCAGTTGTAATACAGCATTTGAAACAGCAATAGATGCAGTGGATGGATTCAGCACTGTGCAGGGGGGTCTGGCTTGTAGACACTCCCTGATGTCAGCAGGACAAACCCTCAATAGAATGAAAAAGACGACTCTAGTGCAACATTGTATGTTCACGAATGATATATTGAAAATAGGCAATTTCTATTGCACTTACATGAGCAACAAGTGCTTAGACACATAAAAATCGATGCGCAGCATAGGTGTGTATCATCCACCCCACTCCCGAAGTTGCGTCACTTCCGGTTTGGCCCGTCGCGTCACTTCCGGTTTTGTCGGCGATCGCAGAATGGATCAAAACGGGTTCTGGGGTATGCTGGGCACACGGTCTTACTAAAGGTGCAGTTTATTGTGCCACCAAAGGTCCAACGTTTCGGCACCCTGAGTTTCCAGCTTCCTGCAGGACAGCCATCTTAGCCTGTTACAGGCATTGGGGAGGCTGTCTCCTCCTCCCCTGGTGGTGCATGACGTCATCACGCTGCGTCGCGCTGGCGCCCTGACGTCACGATGGGGGCGTTGACATCCAGGAGCAAGGCAGCAGTGATCGTGGGGGGTGAGTACCCATTTGTGTATATATTGTGGTATGTTTAACATGTTCTGTAGCCCTCTCCTTGATAAAGGCAATCTATTTGCCGAAACGTTGGACCTTTGGTGGCACAATAAACTGCACCTTTAGTAAGACCGTGTGCCTGCTTCCATTCCTTTGCTCAAGTACCTCTGGGATGTCTGGACCTCCCTGGATACAGCGCACCGGCAGATAAGTACCCCCCTCCAGCACCTACCAGCGGTGTGCATGTGCTTCTACATATGACTGTATGCTGGGCACACGTCTGGACTGCTGCAAGGTTCACTCAACGCGTTTCGCTGGCGTGGCAGCTTCGTCAGGAGTCCGATCTGTAGCTTAAGCTTCATTGTCCATATAAATACCCTTTACTGGTTTCTGATTGGATGGTTGAACAATTCTATACTTCTCATTGGCTGAAATGGTACTTGCTGATTGGCCAATGGGCGGGACTGCCCGTGCATACTAATATCAATGTGAATTACATATAAATGACACCATTTTATTAAATACAAACATAATAAAAATCTTTATACACAATATAAATAAATAATATAAATAAATAAATAAATAAATAGTATACCTGTTATTCTAACTATAATGCTAACTAATACATAGAAGAACTAGCTGATTCACAAAGAAAGGTATTTTAAAAGCTGAATTCTGCACTAGTGTGTTTACATTGGTGTGTTATACCCCTCAGCAGTGTTTTATGCATCAATTGAGGGAAAAGGTATGGGAGAGAAAAGCAAAAAATCACAAGTTAGTGTGACCCATATAAATACATACATATATAACAAGATACATATACATAACGTAACAGCTATTAAGTATATAAAATCTAAATCACATGTAATATATTATAAAAATATCTAATTTAAAAGATTAAAAATTATTATTAATAAATTACTAATAAAGAGTAACAAAATAATAGATTTAAAAGAATTGACACATATAATTTAACTATATAAAAACACTGATTTCTATATCTGAGTTAAGCCCATCTGGGATTAATGTTTTTAACCGGTGAATCCAGAATGTCTCTCTTTTGATTAATTCTTTCGTTCTGTCACCGCCTCTCCAATTCAATGGGACATGTTCAATTCCTTTAATAGTTAGATCTTTTGGGTTAGATGCATGAAAACGGGTAAAAAAAATTAACAGACGGTAAAAAAAATTTTTTAACAGACGGTAAAAGTAAGGGTATACTCAAAGAGGAGGAGTTTAAATATCTTTGGATGGATTCACCAAAAGTACCGGTATTTTATTTTTTACCAAAAATTCATAAGGACCTATACAATCCCCCTGGTAGCCAATGAGAAGTATAGAATTGTTCAACCATCCAATCAGAAACCAGTAAAGGGTATTTATATGGACAATGAAGCTTAAGCTACAGATCGGACTCCTGACGAAGCTGCCACGCCAGCGAAACGCGTTGAGTGAACCTTGCAGCAGTCCAGACGTGTGCCCAGCATACCCCAGAACCCGTTTTGATCCATTCTGCGATCGCCGACGAAACCGGAAGTGACGCGACGGGCCAAACCGGAAGTGACGCGACGCAACTTCGGAAGTGAGGGGGATGACACACACCAATGCTGCGCATAATTTTTATGTGTCTAAGCACTTGTTGCTCATGTAAGTGCAATAGAAATTGCCTATTTTCAATATATCATTCGTGATCATACAATGTTGCACTAGAGTCGTCTTTTTCATTCTATTGAGGGTTTGTCCTGCTGACATCAGGGAGTGTCTACAAGCCAGACCCCCCTGCACAGTGCTGAATCCATCCACTGCATCTATTGCTGTTTCAAATGCTGTATTACAACTGGCAGAATGTGAGTTCCCATTCATGATTCCTGTGTTGACTGCTGTACCTGTTTAGATATACCACACTATTATATATTTTTCCTTTGCATATATATGGTGATACCTGCGCTCCCCACAAGCTTCTCTTCAACATTCAAGAAAGGAGAAAACTGGAACTTCTCCAAAGAGGGTTGAGCAGCAAAGTTTGCCATTCTTATCGTATTTGAGCTCTTTTAGATATATCACATATCTTTATTAATTTACTTATTTATTTTCACCTTCACTAGTAGCGCCTCACAATTTTTGTTTTGCTATTGTCATCTAATATTAGGGCAAGGATTAAGATCTAATAACAGTTTAGGTTTGAAATATGTGAAAATCCTAAGGGGTTCACAAACTTTTCCTCCCCACTGTATGCCTGTATTCTGTATGTAATGTAATGTTTGGTGCACTGTAAAAATGTATTTAGTTGCTAGTAATAAACTTACCCAGCCTGCACACCAAGGGATCCTGATTCTCCCTAGTCGAGAAAGGAGAGGTGCAGTGTGGGGAACAAACGGAGAGGAACTGGTACAGCCTAAAGTCACATGTTTTTCTGAGAATGGCACTAGTGCCGTGCCCATGCAGGAGTCAGCACTTGTGCCTGTCGTAGAATGGCAAACCGTCAAGATAATAATTAAAGATGTGTCAAGTAACAGCTCCCTAACTCTTCCTAAAATAGGTCAGATACAATTGGTACAGTGTGGCCCAATACACAATAGAAATCAGTCTCAGTATCACCATCAATTTTACAAAACTGCAGTTTCTTTAGCTTGATAGTACCAAAAACTTTACATACATTTTATTACACTACACTGTTCTTTAATGAAGCATCATCCCTATAAAACAACGTTTTTACAGTACTTGATCATACAGTTTCCCAGAGTACACCAACTGCTTCCCGTTCCCAGACATACTTTTTGTCCTCAGCCAGTCAGGAATGACTCTTTTCATTGGCTCACTAGCAGCTATATTATGAATCCAAGAGAGACGGGCACAGAAAGAGAATCAGTGGTCTTTCTGAGGTAGAACTATGCTATGTCAGAGACTCAATGGTTCAAAGAGCGCACAATGAAAGAAAATTAGCAGCAAATAACATGACTGATTGCTGTTTTGTGTGTGCAGCATTTCTGCTTGTGTAATAATTGCCAAATTGAAGGTAGTGGTAGTAATGTATGTTCCAGACCTGTCTTAAATCACTACAATATTCTATCATTCCCAATCTTTTAGCAATAACAGTGTCTTGATATACATGTTTAGAGAACTGCATTGATGTGTTTTTCCTGACCACAGCCATCGTAACCTCAATATTCACCCTGTTCCATCAAAGAGTATTATTTTTTCCATTCTTCTTAGAAATTAGAATACGTGTTTAATAACATTTAGCCTAATTCCTATTATCTACATGAAACAAGGTTGTACTATTCACAATTATTCTGATTCAGCCTTCTAACAAACATTTTAGGGTATGTACAGCAATTATGTACTCTCATTTGCTGTAGCATTTCGGATATAACCATGTGTGTGTAGTCAGGTCCCCCAGGTTTGCCCTCACCTCCGCTGCAGTGGGAGAGTCAGGAAAGGTTGCAGAGCATGCAGGGAGTGCTCCAGTGCACGGGAAGCTCCGCGGCAGCCCGAGCGGTCAGGGCACCACCATTTTGGTACTCGCGCATGCGCAGTGAGTCCCGTAGGCGACGGCGCTGGAAGAGAGTTCGTGCATGCGCAGGGAGGGGCTGCGGTAGCGCGCGAAGCCCAGACCAATAGGAGAAGGGCTAGAGAAGGGAACTACATGTCCCATGAGCACCCACAAGATCAGGTGAGGTGAGAGAGCCAATAGGACGACAGGGACTCTGCAGGAAGGAGTTAGGAGGTTGCAGGGGAGCACGTTGCTCAGAGAAGACCAGGAAAGGGAAGAGGTAGGAGCTCTATGTGTAGAGAGGCAAGTAGCCTCTACACTAGGCCAGCATACCTCTAGGCCCAGCTGGCCCCTGAGTCACAGTCAGCTTGTGGTCAATGCAGGGACAGGCCCTAGAATAGGAACCTGCCCCATTAGTGTGCAAAATCAGGGACACAGAGGTCGCTGCAGAATTACATCAGAGATTTGGGATCAGACCTCTTCAGAGACATTATCAACCACCCAGGTGGGATCGGCCCGGAGGACCATCGCGGATGGCCCCGTGTCTTCGGATCCTTTGCGAAGATTGTTTGTGGGTCCGAGCGCATGAGCACTCGGCGGGTAATATTTACTGTGTCCAACTGTAACATTTTTCATCCTAGTGGCTGCGCAGTCACACACACATATTTGGGGATTGAGGTGTGGGACATTGGACACGGTGTGGGTGAAGGGTCGCGTCCTGCGAGACGCACTATCTAAGTGTGTCTCCTCAAGGAAGAATACTGATAGGTTATGCTGCATATGAGGTTATGGTTACCGTTAGTAAAGCTACTGTTTCTTTTACATACGGTGTGTATATTATTGTGTTGTTGTCCTGCGAGGCGCTGCATCTGGTAAGAGATAATCCATACATATATATTGCCCCAGGCTCTCCGTGGCAGAGACTCAGGCCCTGGGAGCCAACAGGTTACACAGCATTGGTAGTCATACTTTATCCTAGGAGAAACAGGGCTACATGTGCATGAACTTTTGACAATTTTTTTTTACAGAAATGAGGCATGTGTGGTCAAATGCTTAAAAAAAGAATTTGAGAAATATAAATGCTGTATACTTGTAACATTTGTTTAATTTCCTTTGGCTCTTCTCTAAAGTGAATGTTCCCCCCCTTTTTTTTGATCAATCATTGTATTATATGAATTTCATAGCATTTGAATTAGGACCTGTAACACAGGGGTGCACACACTTTTGTTGCTGCGCCCCCCTGCCCCCTCTCCCCCGGTGCTCGTGCCCCCCCTCCCCTTACCTTAGTGTGGCATCAAATGATGCCCCGAGGTCACATGACATCATGTCACGTGACCTGCGGCATAATTTGATGCTGTGCTGCCATGGAGACGCATCCCAAACCTGGCTGAATCTCAGTAAGTTGAGTTGCAGAGGCCTCGCGTGGTCCCCTGGCATTTAATTTAAATGCCTTGGGGAAGAGCGGGGAACCTCTGCAACCACAGCACACGCCCAGAAAAATCGTGCGCTCCCCAGTTTGTGCACCCCTGTTCTAAGAAATGCCACTAAGCAACTTTTTGGAATCAAAATCATACAAAATGGAATATATTAATTAATGACATTTTTTATTAATCCCTTCACTACTAGAGGTGACAGCAACACCCTGCAAAGTTGAGACCGAATATTGTAAAGTGAGCCCTGCAGGAAAGGAATATTAACAAATGTATTCTCTCATAGCCCAATTGAAATGTAGTAAGAATGGGGTACCACTCATTGTTATATAGTAACTTCCATTTTCTTGCTGCCTGTATTCCAATTGCTATTGAATTGAACACATAGTTTAGTCTGTATTTGGCTGCACAATGTTCAGAACGTTTGGGGTGTCTTCATGTGGCTTTTAAATCAGGAAGAGTTTATCTGTGGAAAAGCTGAAAACGAAATAACTACGCAATAAACTAGGCAAATCTTACATAAAAAAAATTAAATAGCTGATTTAAACACTTCAACCATTGTATAAGGCACAGAAGAAATTGTAATCCTGTTGTTTAAGAGGCGTAACATTCTCTAATACAAAGGGTAACACTATCTGTGCAGAACGCTTTAGCAAAAACCACACCTGTGGAGATTCTATAAACAAACTCTAGTTTAATGTCCATGTTGCCAGTCAGTGAGCAGGTCACTTTGGTAAATGCTTTTCAAAGTTTTCACGAACAGCTGTCAAAGAAGTGGTAAGCTACTGTCACTCGCAATATGTCCACTGAAGTTTTTCACAGCAAATAATCATTCTGGAAAGGCAATGAGCTATTTGACCCAGATGGCAAAAGTGTGGCCACAATTAATTTAAAGAGCATGCTCAGTTCAACACCCCAGCGGCCATGTTGGATTCTCTGTGAGAAGCAAACCCACAGAAAAGGGAAATTATCTCAGAATTAGATGGTTCCCGGCATTGAAAGTAGCTAAATTAAGCACCTAAGGACCCACTGGTTCCAAATATGTACAAACATTTATTTATAAATGTGCCCGGAGTGTTTCACCTACAAGGAGAATTGTATATACACTTAAATAGACGTTATCAAGGCCATTTTGGAGCAAATACAGCGTGTTTATAACATTGCAGCATATGTTTGGCACACATTTGCATTTAATGTACAATAAGAAACAGTTTACTTGAAGATTCTTAGTGGTACAAACAGAGATGTCGTGTGCCCCCACTCCTCAGTGTGAGACTGGACCTCACACGGGCTTAAGGCCTGGAGTGGAATAATGATGTATGTGAGCGGAGCAATGCCATAAGGGTGATGGCATAAAGTGGAGGTAATGATGTCAGAAAGTGGAGTAATGATGAAACGGGCAGTGTAAAGAACTGGGTGAGATACAATCCAAATGACATTTGACAGAGCTCGTCTTATGAATGAGATTAATTATTGTTAAAAAAAAAAAGTATCCTTACAATGTGGTTACTGTGGAAACATGAGATGTTTAAAACTTTATTAAAAAAGATCTACATTTGTCTATATTTTTTTTAAGTAAAAGTGCTCAACACCCATGTGTAACTTGTTAAAGATGCCACGTTGGATTCCGTCCCCTCCATACAATTCAGAACTCCAAATCTCCAAATCCATCCTCACATGCACTTTCCATTAAGCCCATGATCTCCTCTCTTTTTTCCTTTGTGGCAGGACGGCCTGTAGCCGAGGTCAGGGAACAGTCCACACGTGTATTTTCAGGGTAAATGAAAACGTTCAGTGGCTTTATTTCTCCACAGCAACATAACATGCGGGTACACTGTCCCTTTAAACAAAGCAAATCCTGCTCCACAATGGGAGAAAAACTGACTAACACAGCAGACCTATCTAGCAGGCTGGCTGGCTAAACCATAACCAAACCTTAAGAGTCTTTTAAGCAGTCATGAAAACAAATGAAACAAATCTTACTTTGGCTGCAGTAAGTCATGTGCTGTATCCGTCTGGCTAGCAGCACATATATCCATGTGCTCTGGTATGAGAGAGCCAGCTACTGCTGGTAACAAGATCCTTATCTACCTTGCTGGCTCTCAGGTGTCAGCTTACTTCCTGACTACCTAACTTCCACCTGAGTTAACCCTTATGAGTGCTGGATGAAGTACTCAGACATATGTCTCCCAGGCGTAACTGATAGGAGTTGACTTCACTCTGTCACATCCTTCCACAAACTTCATACGCCCAGAAGACCTTTCTCAGGCTGTGAAATACCTATGGAATTACCTTCCCTGCAACATCAGACCACCCAACCTTTCACACATTGGAAGATGCTCTGACAAACTCACTTTCTAATCGAAGGCTTTGCAATATCATCATGATATCTTCAATTGCCTGTCTCCTGGCTTTACCATAACACCTATGATCTCTTACCAGTACTGCCAGGTTTGCGGCAAGTAGCTTTTAGAAATACCTTATGTTTCCACTCTCCCTTGCTTTTAGGTTGTAAGCTACCTACAGCAGGGACCTCCTTATATACTATATCACCAAACTATTTGAATCCGTTGTCGAAGTGGATTTAAAAATAGTGGGACTGTCTCTAATTATTATTCTTTTTTTTAATTGTAAACCTGCTAAATATTGGACAGTAGTATGGAGAGATAACACAGAATGAAGCATAGACACTATCATCCGGATAAGTCCCTCTTGATGCACTCAGTTTCTGTAGGGAGAACGTAACCTTATTAAGTAGCTAGTCTTTGAGTCTATTTTGACTTATACATCAGGATATGCGCTTACATCTGATTAACCCTATTATTGTCTTAGTTCTGTATCATTGGAACATATAAGTATGACTGCTGGTCACTAATTCTAAACAATTGGGGGTTTGAGTGCATACGCATGGGCTCTTATGAGTTCATTACCATACACTCCAAACGCACTGCTTTGAGCATTTTCATTCATGGGCATGCTATTCGTGGACGTTGTGACCATAGTAGAACTATCCGTCATCAATGATTTATTAGGTTAATGGGACCTGTGCTTCTATTTTATTTCAGCTCGTCGTGCTGATTAATTTGTCCTTACAAGAACAGAGCACAACATACAAATATGTGTGTGCCGTCTAACCAGCATACAACGCTGTGTATCTTATTGCCCCTACGGGGACTAAGCGTGCTATTTTTTGTAAATTACTTATAATGTACTCACATTGCATAGTCTGGTTCCAATTTATTTAAACAAATATATCAATAAATGTTTTTTAAATGTATCATTTTCCAATGCATATAGGACCAGCCTATTGTTTCTTACTGCACACTAGCTACTTAATAAGGTTACGTTCTCCCTACAGATACTTAGTGCAACAAGAGGGACTTATCCGGATGATAGTGTCTATCCTTCATTCTGTGTTATCTCTCCGTACTACTGTCTAGTCTTTGCCCTTTTGCACCTGTCTGTATTCATGACCTTTGGTCATAGCAGGTAGAGCGGGTTCATTTATTCTTTGCTGCTAAATATTGGGGCACAACTCTCTGCCCCTTATTTTAGATGTATAGGGTTTACATGATCATTTTCCCATAAAAAAACAGAAAGTGTGAGTTTTTCTAAAATAAATCCTTCAAGTAAATGTAACTTTAACTTGGAAAATAAAAAAAGTCAATAAATACGCCATACTTCTACTGCCTTCACACTTTTACCACTGATGTTAATGTTGTCATTTAATTGTTGTTGTCTTCGTACCTTCATTGTATTGCTCTGCTACATATATTGGCTTGTTAGTACAGTATTTAAATAATCTGCAATAAATTAAAGCAACCTTAAAAATATTCAGCACCCTCTCTTTAAGAATGTCTAAACCTCCATAGAAATATCATAGTACTCATTTACCAGTAAGGCTTGTTATATAGAGGCCGCGTGCGCTACGCCGTGCGAGCGCGCGGCACTTATAATTGGCTGAGGTTAGTCAGCCCTTCTATACAAGGGCCGCGCGCGCGCACGGCAGTCAGTGTGCATCTGGCCGACAGCGGGGAAGACGGGGAATAGAATGATTTTGCGCCGCTACCGGCGCTGAAACGTATGTATATGTGTGTATGTGTATATATGTATGTATGTATATGTGTGTGTATGTGTGTATGTGTGTGTCTGCACAATGTTAATAAATATTTTATTTGTACCATGTGTGTGTTTTTTTAAATAAATAATAAATTACACATACATACCGCACACACATATACACACACATACAGTCATACAATCGCGCACAGTAAACACACAAAACGTGTGCGGCACGTGCACGCGCCTTCGCACAGGCACGCGCGCACAGCCGCAGACAGTATATAAACAGCCCTAAGGCAGCAAAACCATTGCTCCCTGCAAGAGAATCCTGCATTCCTCAACACCTAAAAATAACCGACACAAAGATATCTGTCCGGGTAAATCACTGCAGACAAAAAATATAATAGTGTGCATGAAATGTAGCATATCAGAGGTGTATTAAAAACTCCACAAAACCTGAGTTGATAATGTTTAACAAAATAATCCCTTCCTCTGATGCAGTGTTTTTAGTTGACCTCAAATTTTAGTTATCTCAAACAATCTTCTTGTGGATTATAATTTCATAGGTTCAACATGCTGATTGTGTATATGGAGAAAAAAATCTATTATAATCTCTGCTGCTTTGAGTGACTTTGTTATGTTATTATGTTATGTTTTCTACTGTAAGTAGTGTATTTACAGTAAATATTAAAGTTCATTTTTTACAAAAATCTTAAATTTTAATAAATGATAATCATGAAACACTCCCTGAAAACCATTAGTAAAGTATATGTTCTTTTGTTTCTTTTAAAAAAAGCTTTTCACTTTGTTTACTACTCGTGATTTTATAACAATATGTTGTTCAAATTGAATGATTGTCTCTATACTTCTAGTACACATTTTTTGCTCTGTTTCGTCTGAAAATGATTACAATATTATGAGCAAAAAACTGTTATGAAACCAGAATCAGTTGCATTTTCTCCCCCCTACGTCAAGCTGTTTGAAATCCCTCACCCAGTAGCTTTGAAGCTGAGGTATGTGGAGAATAAATTAATATTTAACTACAAAAAGTGGTTGCTAATCTCGTCACGTTGCAGTGAAAGAGTTAACAGCAACTGAAATAAAAATAAAAAAGGTTTTAGTTAACTCCAATACTAAATAAAGGGCAGTAAAAAAGCAAACAAAAAAAGTAAAGTGAATTAGCATTTTTGCTATTTCCCAAATAATTGCTGCTTCTTTAGAGTACTTGAAGTAGTGCATTTTGGGTAAAAAATTCCAATGTTGCCAGGCATGCAAATACAAATGATAATTATTTGTGTGCTGTACAGACACAAATTATGCAATTTTTTGGGTTGTATTTAGGAGAGCAACCTCGTATTTTTTTATTATCGTAGTTTTTACTTAGACAACAATTTAGTGTGACTGGCTTAGTTGCTTCATGCTTCTGTAAATATATAGTTGAAAAGGATGAGGGTGGAGAAATCAGTAGCAGATGTCAGGGCAGCTGTAACGTAACCATGGTGATGCACTGGTTTGGTTCAATCACAATTTTGATAAATTGTAGATCTTCTAATCTTTCCTTCTAGATCTTTTCACACATCAGTGAGAAACATAATTGTTAGGGCGTCTGAATTTTCCACCTAAATTGGATTCCGACGCGGACTTCCAACTTAGTAGTATCTCCAGTTGTGTATTCATATATTGTGATACCATCACTGTGTCACGATGTGCTCACCACAAACAAGGCAGGACCGCAGAGATGAGGTGGGAAGGGATAGAAACGCCACCACAGCCATGAGGGCGCGTCTGGAGTGTAGGTTGATCGAGGTAGCCGGGTCGAGGTTGGAAAGGTACGGATAGTCGGTATACTTGCCAGGGTCTGTGTTGGAGAGGTACGGATCGTTGCAGGTACTATTAGCCGAGGTCCTCAGCGCCCGCAGAGATTGGGCTGTGGTGCAGGATACAGGTGCTGGTTAAACTGCTAATGGGAAAGTTGACGTGGAGCTTGTGTGCACTGTGTACGCGTCACGTGCGAGCACCGTGCGCCAATGTTGTCCGTGCGTGGGCGCAACCTGGAGGCAGACTCTCCCCTATGGCACTAGGCAGTGTGCCAGATGCACTCATGCGCGCAGTGCCGCCGGCGGTGGATGCGGGCGGACCGTTGCAGGGAGCGGAACCCCTGTTCGTGGAAGAATGTAAGGTCGGGAGCGTACTGAGGGCGGCGTGGCTCCCGGATCCTTACAGTACCCCCCTCCCCACCCCCTGCTTCAGGAGCAACCTCCGGGCCACTCCAGGAAGGCTTGAGGGGATACCTCAGATGGAACCATCGAAGAAGTCGGGTACGTGGAGACAGTGATTGGGAATCCAGGACCGCTCCTCATGTCCAAAACCCCTCCAATGCACCAGATACTGGACCGATCCTCTGTAGATCCTGGATTCCACTATGAATTGCATCTCGTATTTCTGTTGTCCCTGTACGAGAAGGGGTGCTGGAGGTGAGGAAGAGTCGGGAAACCTAGAGCTCTGGAAGACGGGTTTCAGTAGAGAAACGTGAAACACTGGGGGAATCTTGATTGACAGAGAAAGGCGTAGACGATATGCCATCGGATTGATTTTCTCCATTATGGGATAGGGTCCAAGGAACCTGGGTGCCAGTTTGACAGTGGGCAGCTTGAGGCCTATGTTTTTGGACAATAACCACACCCTGTCTCCCGGGCTAAATTCCTGAATCTTGCAACGATGGCGGTCTTCCTGGAGTTTCTGTCTAGTGGTTGCGGTTCTAAGATTCTCCTGGATCCCTTTTAATGAATCCTGTAGGAGATGAATTCTGTTATCTGCCACTGGTACCCCAGAAGAGGAAGAGAGCATCGGAAGTCGGGATGGATGGAATCCACAATTTATGAAAAAGAGCGACTCTCAGGTGGATTCATTGCACAGCGAATTGTGGGCAAATTCGGCCCAAGGAAGAAGATCCGTCCAGTTATCCTGAGACGAAATATCGCAGGTACTGCTCCAGGGTTTGGTTGGTTCTCTCCGTCTGACCATTGGTTTGGGGATGATACCCTGAAGAAAAATGTAACAAGATGCTCATCCTTTGAGAAAAGGAACGGCAGAACCTGGAAAGAAATTGTGACCCTCAGTCTGAAACGATGGTTTGTGGTACCACATGTTCCTTGACAAAAATATCCGCGAGCTTGGAAGAATTACGAAGACCTCTCAAAGGGATGAGTACGTCTGCTTGGAGAAGCGGTCAATGATGACAAGAATGGTATTCATCCCCGTGGAAGCAGGTAGCTCTACTATAAAGTCCATAGACAAATGGTTCCAAGGGCGATCCGGGATGGGAAGAGGTAGTAAGAGTCCAGGTGGTTTGCTCCGGGGAGTTTTGTTATGGGCACACGTTGAACATGCCTTGACAAATTCTTTAATGTCTCCTTGAATGCCGGGCTACCAGAAGGTTTGTTACACAAGATCGGTGGTTCTTCTGGTTCCTGGGTGTCCAGAAGATGTGGAAGAATTACCCCACTCTAGGACTTTCTTCCGGTATAGTGGTGAGGTGAAAAGGCAACCCTCTGGGACTTCGAGACCATCTGGAATACGGGATTGGTCCTGAAGAATGTCATCTAGTAGGTCAAATGTGTTAGCGGAGAGAATGTACTTAGAAGGAAGAACTGTCTCTAGGTGATCCACGGATTTATCTTCAGCTAGAAACTGACGTGAAAGGGCATCGGCTTTCAGGTTTTTGGAATCTGGTACAAAGGAAATAATGTAATTGAAGCGGGATAAAAAAAGAGTGACCAGTGAGCTTGTCGAGCACCTAGGCGACGAGCACCTTCTATGTAGAGCAGATTCTCCTTCCAGGCAAGTACTAGGCCTTCTGGGCCTGCAGACTGGTCCTTCACTACCTCCTTATCTTGTGCCGGCCGGAGTCTAGGGTTGAAGCTCCGCCTTTGTTGTGTCCCCTTTTGCAAAGGTTCCCGAGCATCCTCCCGTCTGCCTGTGACCCTGCTCTGTGACCCTGATCTGCTATCCTGAAGATGCATCTCTGTCCTCTTCCTCTTGTGTTCAGAGTCTCCCTACCCTGTAGAAGAGCCTTGACCTTGGTCAGCTCATTGCGTTCACTCGCCAGTGACTGGCCTTCTCTTGTGAAGACAGCAACTCCGCTTTAGCGGTGATGGCTTTTGGACCTTTCTCCATCTGCGTACGTTCAGTGTTGGGTTCCACACCATTTATCTTCCATACTTCAACTTGGGCGGGATTCTTGTTAACCACAAGTGCACCCCATGACGCCTCTCTATTATAGTCGGCAGACTCGTAGGTTTGGGCCTTTCTGTCTTGACTCCTTAACTTCTGTCTTGACTCCCCTTTGGGAGTGTCGCTGGACAATTTGGGAGGTCTTTCTCATCTTACAATCGCGGACACACTTCCGTCCTATTCGCGACTGTCTCTTCACAGTGGCTGCCCTCATAGCAATGACTCTATTTTGGGTCCCACGGGCACTGCAGTCATGCTTACCAGAGCGCATCACTTGTTCAGGGGGCTCAAACTTTGTGATCTTATTTTGCAGTTGAGCAGTGTCCCCAGCTTTCACTATACCCTTGTCTTCGCGGGCATTAGGTTCTGTAGGATACGGATGCTTGGGCTGGGCTAATACCTTTTCCTGAGTGGGGACACCTGTCATTACTGTTCTTCATAGCTTCCTTTTGTCTTAACTCTACCACCCTCTTTAATATGTACTGCTTCCGTAACCCAAGTGTCTGTCTTAGGTTTGTAACCTTTTTCTCCAACTTCATCTGAGGACCCTCCTGCTGGGCAGCAGTAGAGTCCAACGTATCCTCCCACTCAGTCTTCAGAGCCTCGAGCTCCTCCTCCAGGTCACGCTTTTGTATCTCTGCATCTTGCGCCCAGTACGCTCAGACTCCAGGTCCCTCCTCAGGTCTTGCAACTATCCTTCTGTATTTCTTCTTTTACACAGTGCAGCTGCTACAGTAGTTCAGCTTCTTTAGAGTTTAGTCGCGATTCCACATCTCCTAGCAGACTCAGAGCAAGGCTTAAATCTGTTTCTTTTCCTCTATTTCTGACCTGCAGCTGCCGGAGATCATCTGGACCTTGTCCAGCAATTTTCAGGTATCGGCCATCTCGTTCTCATAGCGTAGTGTCAGGTCGGCCACACGATGGACGGATACCTCATCCCTCTCGGCGAGTTGTATCTTGCGCTCAGACATCTGCGTCTGCAACTTTTCATTCTGATCCTGCCAGTCCCCTCTCAGGGCCTTCACCTCTTCCAGGTGCTTGCTCTGGGCTTGTCTCAGAGCCTCCTTCATATTTTGAAGCTCTGCGGTTTTTGTTACTAGGATCGCTGCTGCTTCTGTCTGCCAAGCCTCTTTCTCCTGAGTGTACTGACTTTTGGGGATGGAGCAGCCGCTCTGCTTCTCCATCTCTTGCTCTAGTTTCTGGACCTTATCGTGCTCCCTCTCATACAGAGTCACCTGGCTTCTAAGCTCTGCCTCCAGCGATGCTCTTGCAGCGCTCAACGTGACCTTCAGCTGCTCCAGGCATTCTTTTCCCAGCATTCTCTCTGCATTCTGCAGTGCTGTCTGTACTTCTAAATTTTCCTGGGACAATTGTTCCATCACTTTTTCTGCTTGGTGAAGCTTCTCCTTTCCTTCACTAGACTGGTCAGAAAAATCTGAATTTTAGTCTTTCAGACTTACATTCTCTCTCTTTACAGTCTCTAAATTACTCAGGGCATTCTCATAGGTTTCCATCAATGTACACAGCTCTGTGCTGCGAGCGTGAACTTCTTTCTGAGAGACTTCCAGCTCTCTACGGCAATTCCGAATCTCTTGCAGAGTCTCCCCATATTTCTGCTTCAGGTTAGCAATTAGTCCATCAGACTTGTTCTGCTTTTCATCCATGGTAGCAATTGAGGTGTTGGCCTTTTCCAGACTTGTCGTCACCTCCTCCAACTCACTCCATAAGAGACTCTCTGTTTTCTTCAATGGCTCATGCTCACGTATAGCTGGGAGTATACACCTCTGTAACTCAGCGTTCACTTCTCGCTCCTTATTCAATTGCTCCCACAGGACTTCATAATCATGGCGGGCAGTTTGAAGTGCAGAAACTAATGCCTCTTTATCTTGGATCAAGGATTCAGCTTCCCTTTGCTCCTCCTTTTCGTTTGCTGCCGTTCCTGTGACAATTGCGCCCGTCACTCCGATCTGCAGCACATCTCGGCGCCTTGCTGACGCATGTTGTCCTGATATCGCAGGCTCACGTGGTTCGGTCACTTCCTCTGTGACTTGAGAAATACTTTTCTTTTTCTTCTTTCTCTTTGCTTTATTAGCTCCAGAGACATCAGGGGTACTGAGCACACACTCACTGGTATCAGCTTCCACATCTTCCTTGCGCTCGAAACGCGTTGCTTGCTCATGCAGCTGTGGGAGACAATATTCATCATGCTACTCCTGTTGCCAGTGTTTATATTTGAGAATTTGGGGACACACTTCTCCCATGTGACCTGGTTCATGCATACTGAATCCTTTAGAAAGTCACCTGGTTTCCTTCTAGTTAGCATGGCTCCGAATTCCTGGTCACTGACTTCAAGGTTATGGGGTCCTGTGCTCTGGACACTGGTCACTTTTGCAGCTTTCATCTGCAGGTACGGCTCTCTTCCTGGGGCCACATATGAGTCGTCATCATCATCATATGGCCTGAAGGGACACTGTTTTATATGATTACGTACATTGCAAAACTGACATTTGACGTCGGCCATTTAAAAAAAACGTTTTTTTGGGGGGGGGTTGCACACCCGATGGGGCAGACTTTACACAACACACATGAATTGTACTTGCTTTACAATGTTTGAACCTTCTTGGTTCTTCCTAGGGCAACACCTTTGCAAAAATCTATTTTCACTTTATTTTATACCCGACAGGGCAAACTTGACACTCAGCCCTTTGCTCAGGGTGTTAGCTTTAAGCAATCCTTTCATACCCGATGGGACAAACTTTACACTCAGCACTTGCTAGCTGTAAATTCACTTGCTTCAGCAAAATAAAATTGTTGTTCTTCTGCTTGGGTTCATGACCTTAACATATCTTCATCTACTGACCCCCAGAGGCGTAGCATCCAACTTCTGACACCACCTATGGCAGGGTCAGTAAGACGCTAAGACACTGTGTAAAGCTTAACTGTAGTGGTTTATTAGCCGCAACCAAATAAACTCCAGGTGCACTGTCCCTTTAAGAAAACCAAATTATAGAAAATAAACACATATTCCCGTTAGGGAAAGCTAACTGCACCATAGCTTTCACCCTCACTAACTGCATGGCCAGCTATGCTGGTTCCCAAGCCAAAAACATGCCCTGACATATGCAACAATGTAACCGTCTCTGCATACAACAATAAAGTGTTTTTGCTTATCTGTCAGCCTTTGGAGCAGACGTCACTGCTTCAGCTTCTTCTTAGGGGAACTCAGCCCCACCTTGAGCCCAGAGAAACTCCTCTGTAGGTCCTCTTTACCAGCTTGCGCAGCTGGGGAGCACTTCTATCTCCCCCTTCTCTGGGGAAAACAGTCTCTCTGTCTGGCAGCTTCCTGTGTTTTTAAAACACTTCCTCATTTAGTTCATTCAGACAGGCTGATTAACTCCATTAGTTAGCAGCTGCTGCTGGCTTCTCTTTGAGGAATTAACACTCTGTGGACTGGAAAGCACACTTACAGCACTGTTCCAGCCCATAGAGGACAGTGATGGTATCACCACACACACACAAAATACGCCCGCCTCCCAAAATACACACACAATATGCTCCCCTCCCCAAATACACACACAATACGCCCTCCTCCCCAAATACACACACACAATATGCCCCCCTCCCCAAATACACACACACACACAATAAGCCCCCCTTCCCAAACGTGCACACACTATAAACCCCTTCCCCAAACACACACTAAGCTCCCCCCCCACACACACATACTAAACACACCTTTGGGGGTAAGGGGACTGGGAGGGTGGTTTAGTGGGGGCCTGGGGCATGTGGGCTTACCTGTGTCCTTGGGCCTGCTGGAGCAGCATGGCCGGTGCACAGGATACCTCTGCATGCCTGTGAGACACGCCAAAGGGCCTGAGGAACAGAGGGATAGATTGGAGCTGCCAAGCAAAGGGGAGGGCCCTTCAGTCCTGAAGGAGAGAGGAACAAATGGGGGTGGCACCCAGAAAAGGGGAGGGCCCTTCTTGCCTGCAGAGAGAGAACTGTAGGGTTGGGCAGGGAGGCCGGGCGCCTTGACTGCCCAGGCCCGGGACAGCAGTCCCGGCTTTCCCCACCTGTCGGTGGCCCTGATCACTTCAATCAATAATGCCTCTGCAAACTTGAGATCAAACACTATTAAGCATTCACGTGTCCTTGCTCTAGTCTGGCAGAAGAAGTGCCACAACCAGGTGTTCAGCACTACTCTTAAGCACATGAAATGCAAGTGTATATAAATATATAACACCCAGTAATACATTAAATATATTATTTCCAAAAACTATTTGTAAGTGCAAATGCTTCGACTTAAAAATTAATTGAATTGACACGGTCCAAAAAGCAGCCAATAAAAGTCCACAGATTTTTCTTCAAAATCATAAAGATCAGTCCCCAAATGACTTTTTAGGTGCTAATGTGGCATTCAAGTGGATATTAGCACCTAATAAGTCATTTTGGAAAATTGGCAGCAAGAAGTGCTGAATTAATTTTAATTAATGTTCTCGATCCTTGGTTATTACAGAACCCTGGAGGTTTCATATCATGCTTAAGGAGACTGTTAAGCTTGATGATTACCCAGTGAGTTAAATCGGGTAAGAGATCCTTGTGATCCTGCCTTATGTGTATTTATAATATGATACAATATATAGAATATAGGTTAATGATTACAGGAGGCCATCTGAGAAACAGAGGGTTGTTTTTAAGAGAATGACTATCAGGTGATAGTGACTTTCCCAGCTGCTGTTGTTAGGTGGCAAGCCTCCTGGAGAACCAAATGGAGTTTGCAGAAATCCATCATCTGCAAACATCCTTTGTTCAAGAGAGTAGAATTGCCACCTAACAATATCACCCACCCTCCTGGTCTCTGCATATATAATTGTCATCTTAAGCAGGCTTACAAGAAATCTGCCTTTGCTTCTGGCAAGCACATGTACAGTGATGTCACCTCACCCATGCACATCCCACACTTCCAGGGAAGCGGGGTAAAAAATTAACATTTCTACTCTAGGAGGCCTGACACCTTCAGACAGCTGTTGCTAGGTGGCAAGCCTATCCCTTTGAACAAAGGAAGTTTGCAGATCATGGATTCCTACAAACGCTGGGCTTTTTTTTCTACTGGAGCAATTGTTCGTTGTGTGTGTGCATGTTTTGGTATTAGGAGTTAGGAATTATCCTAACTATTGTTGGTGATCTTTCAAGACCAAATGAATATTATTCTTCAGATGTTATGTAAGCTCAACAAACTGTTATGTATGTATGTATCTAGGGAGGAGTGGTTCAGCGAGTAAAGACACTGACTCTGAAAACAATGACACTGAGTTTGAATCAGCTCTTTGTGACCTTGGGCAAGTTACTTTATCTCCATATGCGTCAGTCACCAAAAACATAGGTTGTAAGCTCATCTGGGCAGGACTGTCTGTGAAAATTCCTACTTGCTACATACCGCGCACTATACTGTAATTGTGAAGTGCTTTGAGCCCCATTGGGAGAAAATTGCTATATAAAATAAAGTTATTATTATTATTGTGATGGTAGTGGTAGATTTGGCTGCTTTTAAATAAAGCTTAAGTCCGCCGTTACCAGATCTGGGTAAAATTGTACTAAATACAGAAGAAGTTACACTGTATCTGATCTCAGGCGCGCTATTAGAGAGGGTTGGGGTCCTTAGAATGCATCTGATCTCAGACGCTATTAGAGAGGGTTGGGGTCCTTAGAATGCATCTGATCTCAGACGCTATTAGAGAGGGTTGGGGTCCTTAGAATGCATCTGATCTCAGACGCTATTAGAGAGGGTTGGGGTCCTTAGAATGCATCTGATCTCAGACGCTATTAGAGAGGGTTGGGGTCCTTAGAATGCATCTGATCTCAGACGCTATTAGAGAGGGTTGGGGTCCTTAGAATGCATCTGATCTCAGACGCTATTAGAGAGGGTTGGGGTCCTTAGAATGCATCTGATCTCAGACGCTATTAGAGAGGGTTGGGGTCCTTAGAATGCATCTGATCTCAGACGCTATTAGAGAGGGTTGGGGTCCTTAGAATGCATCTGATCTCAGACGCTATTAGAGAGGGTTGGGGTCCTTAGAATGCATCTGATCTCAGACGCTATTAGAGAGGGTTGGGGTCCTTAGAATGCATCTGATCTCAGACGCTATTAGAGAGGGTTGGGGTCCTTAGAATGCATCTGATCTCAGACGCTATTAGAGAGGGTTGGGGTTCCTTACAATGCATCTGATCTCAGACGCTATTAGAGACGGTTCGGGTTCCTTACAATGCATCTGATCTCAGACGCGCTATTAGAGAGGGGTTGGGGTTCCTTACAATGCATCTGATCTCAGACGCGCTATTAGAGAGGGTTGGGGTTCCTTACAATGCATCTGATCTCAGACGCGCTATTAGAGAGGGTTAGGGTTCCTTACAATGCATCTGATCTCAGACGCGCTACTAGATAGGGTTAAGGTTCCTTACAACGCATCTGATTTCAGACTTGCTATTAGAGAGGGTTCCTCAGAATTTCATCAGAATTTCCCAATCTAATTATAGGGTTACTTAATCAAAAGCTTACAAAACACTGGTCTAGGCCAGGGGTGCGCAAAGTTTTGACCCTGTGCCCCCCTGTCTTCTCATCTCCCGGCTCGCACCGCCCTCCTGCAAAGCTTCGGAGTCAAATGACATTGTGGTGTTGTGACGTCATGTTGCCATGGCAATGTGACATCACTTGACCTCGTGGGGTCATGTGACGCCGGTTACCATGGCGATGCGTCACTGAAGATCAGATAGGAGCACGGTAAACCCGGCACTAAATTTAAGTGCCTTGTGGGAGAGAGCGGGACCTCTGTAGCCGCCGCGCCCCCATGGAAATTCTCCCCCACTCCCCCACTTTGCGCACCCCTGGTCTAGGCTATTGAAACGCTTCATTTAGAAAGTGAGTTTTGAGGTTTGACTAAAAGGTGGGGAGAGGGTGCTTGGCGTATACTGAGTGTAAGGGACTTCCTCAACAGGGCCGTGCAAGGGTATTCAGCGCCCTAGGTGAACTTTCAGCCTTGCGCTCCCTGCCCCTTCCCCCCCCCCCCCCCCCCAACCAACCTAACCTTCACACACACTCCCCACCCTTTTTTCTCTCTCTCCCCTCTCTTTTTCTCTCTCCCCTGCCTCTCATTCTGTCTCCTTCCTACTGTCATGCTCTCTCTCCCCTGTCGTTTCTTCCCCCTCACCTTGTCATTCTCTCTCCCCGTCATTCTCTCTCTGCCCCCTCCCTGTCATTCTCTCTCCCCTGTCATTCTATCTCCCTCCTTTCCTGTAATTCTCTTTCCCCCACCTCCTCCTGTCACTCTTACTCCCCCTCCCCCTGTCTATGCGAAAATGTGCCGCCCTCCCAAATTCTGCTGCCCTAGATTGCCTAATGGTTAAACTGGCCCTGTCCACAAGTAAGGGGCAGTGCGGGAAGGTTTAAGGTGAGAGAGAGCATTAGCAGTGAAAGGGGTGGAGAGGAGACAGTTATGGGAAGAGCGCAGGAGACCAGCATAACAAGAGATCAATGCTGATATGTAGGGAGGAGAAGAAGAGTGGAGTGCCTTAAAGGTAAAGAGGAGAACTTTGGCAGTGATCCAAAATGTGATGAGAAGCCAGGAGAGGGATTTAAGGAGGGGATGAGCAGAGACTGTTTTGGGAGAAAGTGAAATTAATCTAGCAACAGAATTTTCGATAGATTGCAAAGGAGAAAGTTTTGAGGCAAGGAGGCCAGTTAGCAGTATGTTACAATAATCCAGACGGGAGAGGATAAGGTTATGAGGATAAGAGTTTTAGCAGTAGATTGACAGAAGGAAGGGTGAATCTTGGCAATATTACGGAGGAAGAAGCAACACATTTTAGCCATGCCGGGATTATGAATGGAGAAGGAAAGGGAAGAGTCAAATGTCACTCCTAGGTAACGTGCTATGGCCACAGGATAGATGGTAGAACTATTTACAGTGATGGAAAAGGGGGCTATTGGGCCAGGTTTAGGGGGGAAATATTAGAAGCTCCGTTTTAGACATATTCAGTTTAAGGCGGAAGAGCATCATCCACGAGGATATAGCCAGGAGACAATCCAAGCATTGGCACTGGATTACAGAAGTAAGGTGGATAGATATATCTGCGTAACATCTGCATAGAGATGATACCTTAGGCTGCGTCCCTGCTAGCGCTGAGCGCTCTCCAAGCATGAGCGTGCTCAGCGCCAGCGGGGACTCAGCCTAAGGCTGAAAGGGTTGATGAGATCACCAAGTGATAGTGTGTAGAGAGAAAGGGAGAGGTTCCAGAACAGAGCCAGTGATAAGATATAACGCTTAAACTTTTTATATCTGGACTTTTGTTATTGTCCACATAACTGGTTTTCATCTCCCAAGTGTACAGTACTGTGGAGCCTAATAAGTAAACCCTAATAGTACATAGTAATAGTATTTTTTTTTTTTAATTATACTGTATTAAGTTATATTTGTATTACAATTATTTTTTACTACTAAGCAATAATAATTGTAAGCCTGGCATAAGTTAATAATACTTGAACATTCCTCTTTGTACATATATTTGCAGACTTGAACTACTATCTAAGAGTATATTATTTTATGTATATATTAAATGTAATGTTCAACAATGTGTAAATAATGGTTTCTATGGGCCGTGTATGATGTGAAGAAAACATTGAGAGGCATTTTCAGCATATGTCTCCCAGCATCAATATAGCAAGGAATTTTGCCCATCTTGCGGTATGTAATAAGGGGAGTGGTTATATTGAGGAATATTAGAAGTTATACAAGGCACTATAGGAGGAAGCATCACATTATGTGCCTGTGACAGTTTTTCTTAATTTTCCGTGTCACAAATACTGCTGGGTAAAAGGTGACATAAGTGTCTTTGGTTAATAATTACCAAGTGTCTTATTTCTTACTAAAAAAAAAGTACAAAATACAAGTTTGGGTTAACAAAACACAGAACCCCAGCAAGCTCTTTTTGGAAACCCCTGAGCCCCCACAATATATATATATGTATATGTGTCAAAATGGAGATCTATTGAGCGTGGCATATGTATAGAACAGACGACAGAGAAGCCCAATGCTACATCCAACATGAAAGAAATACACAGTAAAATACTTATATATTCTCTTGAAATAGGGTCATTTAGTTTAACCCTTTGGCCAAAGCGTTGTAAGCTTGCAAGCCACGTCAAGGCAGACACCTGTTCGCAAGTCCTAACACTACCAGATAAAATACTAATATACCTCTATTAGGATTAAAATTCTCATTTACCTCTATTAGGAGGGAGAAAGACCACAGTGGGTCTATATCCAGCAGAATGGCGAACAGGTGTCTGCCTTGACGTGGCTCGCAAGCTTACAACGCTTTGGCCAAAGGGTTAAACTAAATGACCCTATTTCAAGAGAATATATAAGTATTTTACTGTGTATTTCTGTCATGTTGGATGTAGCATTGGGCTTCTCTGTCGTCTGTTCCAAAATACAAGTTTGACATGCTTTTCATGAATTAAACAGAAATAGCTGTGTTATTCCAGTTGCGATAGTGCAGAGTAAATGAGCACGTCAGTAGGTGATACCTTTTTTTTATTTGGACGAAGAATTTATATTTCAGCAGTTCTCCTCTGCTTCTCAGGTATTTGCTTTTCAGGAACTTTATAGAAATCCCCTTTCATATTTGTGTCCCCCCCAAAAAAATGTATTAGAGAAGAATTCTTAAAGGCCCTACACAGTACACCACAGAAATGCATTTCACATACAATATGTGTAAAAGCCCCTGATGACAGGAGGCTCAGAGTTACACAGGGGGCTTCATTTGTCGTACTATCCAAGTCCCATGTTCCTTATTTTCCTCCTCCTTCTCTCACGCTCCTATTACATCCCCTCCCCCAGTGCAGCAGACACCCCTTCCCTCCTCCTGCTGCTGCTGCTTCCAGCCTGTGTGCTGCTGCTCTTGTAGTATGCAGATCTGATCATTAGGAGACCTGCTGATGATACACTGCTCTCCGCCATACTGCGGGGCACAACTCTCACTCCCCAACTCTGCACCCTGCTGCCAGGGACCAGCAGCAGCAGCAGCAGCAGCAGCAGCAGCAGGGAGATCAGTGCAGGTAAGAAGCAGGGCTTCACTCTCTTCACATAGTGTCTGCTCTGTGCACAAGGTCTGGGAGAGCAGCCGTGCAGATGAGGGCGTTATTGTCAGCGGTTTGCCCCTTGCGTTGCTTGTCCTGTCTCTCGCGGTGTAATTGCACCCCCCCCCCCCCTTTTTTGTGAGCGCAGTTTGCATTCCCAGTGAGCTCTGCCCGTGCTTCTTGGTGGTATAAGGAGGATTTTGATCGCTGTTAATAACGCGGTATCGCTCCCTGCGGCAGGGAAGAGGTGAGCACAGCTGGGTGCATTTCCCAGCCTTTTTCATGCGCATTTATATGGGGGGGGGGGGGGGGGTGGGGGGTGTGTGTGTGTGTGTGTGTGTGTGTGTGTGTGTCAGCACACCTTCCATTGTTACCTGGGGGTATGCTCCCACGTTACTTACTGTACATGTCTTACAATGTAGGCAGCATAAGGATGTATTGCTGATCCACAGCACACAGGCTGGCAACCTAGACATGCACAAAACCAATATTGTTGAACAACAACAAGCATATCCAATGCACTGTTTAATCCAGACATCATTTGGCCAGCACCAGTGCGCCGTGATCCGCCTATATCAGGGCGGAGAAGTAGTGCACTTACTTATTCATTTACTTCGGAGTAGTGTAAACATGTGCATTTGTTCCTCTACTTGTCACGCCCCCTTCCCCCGGTTTAAATCGGCCAGTGAGGGAGCGGAGTGCACCCCCAGCTTCTCACCCACCTTATCTTGTACATTCGGAACCCTCCTTCCTATTGTCTCACTCTCTCCCTATGTGGAGGGCCCCTCTCCTCCCCCCAGCCAGCAGCTCTGGGAATACACAGCCCCGTACAAGCTGTAGGCGGCAGGCAGTGTGTCTCTGTCGGTGGATAGGAGGCTTGGGGCTCCTGTTATGCATACCATTTGTTAATGTGGTGTATTCTTTCTGAAGGAACACATTCATTAATGTGTAAAGTTAAACAAACCAATCTTGTCACATTTTTGTGTGTCTTTAAATTTAAATGTATTGCATCCCCTTCTGTAAGAAAATGTTTATATTTAATAAAATGTAATGTTTTTCACAACTTGCCTGGCTAACGGATATCTGACTATTTTTAACCTATTCATTAACATTCTTTATTCATTTTATGCACGTGATGGTATATAATTGATATTTTTTTTTTAAATGAAGATGATTAGGGCGACCTGTTTGTTATCATTTGTTTTATTTTGTAAAGCGTCAACATATTCTGCAGCATGGTACAATGGGGGTACAGATGTAGGTATACCACATAAACAGAATGTCATGCCAAATAAGGACACACAAGCCCAGATACAAAAGGTAATGAGGGCCCTGCTTGTGAGCTTACAATATAGAGAGAATAAAGAGCAATGTAGAAACAAAAGGGAAATATAAAGAGGCGAACCCTCAATGGTAGGTGCTACTTAAACTCTGGACTTGATAGATGAATCAGAGATGGCAGAGTATAACCTTTGGAATAGCGGGACGCCTGATCACTAGGTATAAAATGACTGCTAAAGTAGGAAAAAGTGTATCACAATTTGAACAGGTGAACAAGTAATAGGAAAGTTGGAGCACTACTGTAATCAGTGAGAAAATATACTGCAGGAGAGTGTCCCATAAGATAAAAAAATGTTTAATGGATCAAAGGCATCAACCACATAGACGGAGCCCAAAGTGGCCACTTTGAGGGCAGCGGTCCTATAGTCACCCGATAGGGAACCAGCAGAAAAGCGCAGCACAATAGAAACTCCCCTAGTGAGTGGGGAGCGGCTTTAAAGGGGACTATTTTGACTCATGAAACTATTCTTTGATAAATCGCTCTAGGTGTGAAACGCGTTAGAGGTTTCTTGTTAATTGTTGGGTTATGCCTCAATAAACTTTTTTTTTTTTGTTACCACTTACCTCCAGTTCTCTATTGTCACAGTGCTTCTTTTTCTATCGAGAAGCAAAAGGGAAAGTGGCTGCTCATTGTGGGATGGATTATGTCTCATGGGTGGAGTTTGGTCCAGCCACAGAAGTGTTCCCAATAGTGTTGGGGTATGCCAGGTAGGCTTCCTTGAAAAGGTGAGATTTCAAGATGTTTTTACATGGGGGAAGAGTGGTGGTATGTGGTAGGGAATTCCATTGAAAGGGGGCAGCACAGGAGGCGACAGTGGGAGGAGGTGAGGGAGAAAAAAATGCTGATGTCATGGGAAGAACATAGGGGGTGTTTAGGGATATATGTGGGGTTGAGGGGCAGCGTTGTTGAGAATTTTGTAAATCAGAACTAGAGTTTTTTTACATTTGATTCTAGAGAATATGGCAAGTCAGTGGAGGGATTTGTGTAGTGGCGCATCAGAAGTGGAGCAGTGAGTGAGGTAGGCGAGTCTGGCAGCAGCATTTTGGATGGATTTGATTTGGGAAAGGTGGACAAGGGGAAGGCCAGCTAGAAGGTTGCAGTGGTCAAGCTAGGAACAAGATGAGTGAATGAATTAGGATTTTAGTTGTCATGAGTGAGAGAAGTGTATCCTAGCGATATTTCAGAGGTGGAGAGGGCAGGATGTGGTGAGGGAGTGAATATGAGGCATGAATGAGGGCAGAGTTAAAGGCAATTCCTACGTAGCAGGCTTGGGGTGTTGATGAGATTGTGGAATTATTGACCACTGAGTTGGGTTGGAAAAGGGAAAAAAGTTTTTGTTTGGTTTTGGACATGTTAAATTTCAGGTAATGTGGGACTTCAAGGAGAGACAGTTGTGACATGGGACAAGACAGAGGAGGAGTGCTAAATTTGGGTATCATCGACATAGATGATCCTAAAAGCCCAGAAGATTGTATTAGTTCACCAAGAGAGGAGGTGTAGAGTGAAAATTGCAGAGAGCCAAGGACAGAGCCATGTGGAACCCCGACAGAAAGAGGGAGTGAAGAGGAGACACCAAAGAGGGAAACACTGAAACAGCAGTTGGATAGGTAGGATGTCAATCGAGAGGGCTGAATCATGGAAGCCAATGGAGTAGAGTGGGTGCAGGAGAATGGGGTGATCAACCATTTCGAAGGCAGCAGAGAGATTCAGGAGAATTAGTAAGGAAAAGTGACCCTTAGACTTAGCTGTGAGTAGGTCATTGGCCACTTTTTGTTAGTGCTGTCTCGGAGTGTAGAGGACGGAAACCAAATTGCAGAGACTCTAGCATTGAGTTGGAGTAGAGAAAGTAAGTCAAGCGGTTATATACAAACAGCTCAAGTTGCTTGGAGGCAAAGGGGAGATTGGGTCAAGAGAGGGTTTCTTTAGAATGGGTGTGATGAGTGCATGTTTAAAGGAATATGTGAATGTGCCAGAGATGAGCGGTTTAAAAAGGTGACTCAAGGTAGGTAGGACTTAGCATGCCGGAGAGGTAGCAGATGGGAGGAATAGGATCAATGGGGCAAGTTGAAGGGTGAGATCATGAGAAGCACAGAGACCTCCTGAGTCACAGGGGAAAATGAGCGGAGGGTGAATATAGGTGTGTGAAGGGAGATAGGTGGTGCTTGTGGGACCTCAATTGAAGAGATGTCATGTCTGATGGACTTAATCTTATCTTTAAGGTAGGTAGATTTGAGCTGTGAGGGCCGAAGGGGGTGCAGTTGGGCAGAGAAGAGAGTTAAAGGTGGCGAATAGACGCTGACGGTAAGAGGACATTGATAAGTATGAGATTCAGCTGTGCTGGGATTCTGCTGTAACATCCACAGAGCAATAAACTACTAGCTGAGATAACAATATCCAGCAAGTCTCTGTCTGTCTGTTTTGGGCCTTTTAACCCTTTGCATTCTGGTCGACTGGTTCTGTGCAGTGGGGGTGCAGAACTTGCGTGTGATCTTCTCTCAGGGCTTGCTGCCTCAGGCAGGGTAAGGCTACGCTTATAGTGCTGGCGACGCGATGGTCGCTGGAAAATCAAATAGAGATGACTTCCAGCGATCGCGACCAATCTGTCGCTTCACGCTTACTATAAGCGCACACGATGGCGGCAATGTATTTGTTTTGCTGCGACTTCTAGTCGCTGTCGCCGGCACTATAAGCGCAGCCTAAGGCCTCGTCCATGGTTGTTGCCCCTACAGCTGCAATTAGAGCGGCTTTCGTAGGGACTCGCCTACGCTTCCGCAAGTGCGCGGAAGCGTAGGTCTTAGGGAAATTTAAAATTTCCCCGCTTACCGGAGCGCAGGGCTGGTCACGTGAAGGGTTCGCCCAATGAGGGCGAACCAGCTCCGTGATGTCACTGGCCCGCCCTCGGCCCGCCCCTTGACGGCGCGCAGGGAAAGCACCCGCAAGGCCAGGGAAAGCACCCGCTTTCCCTGAGCCTCAGCACGCCAGCGGGAAGCTTGGCCGAGGCCTAAGGCCTAAGGCCTTGCCCCACAGCGGACGCTGCGCTCACCAGAGCCCTCCCCGCAACGGCGCCGGGCCCGCTGCGAGGGGGGGCCGCTGCGCTCGCGCGAGAACTACTCCTGCTCTCAATAGAATTGAGAGCAGGAACTCGCGTCGAGCGGCTAGGCACGCCCCCCGGCGGTTCAGCCAATGAGGGCGAACCTGCCGGGTGACGTCATGGCAGCGCCCCCGTCACTCCTCCGGCACGCCCCCCCCCCCGGTCTCTGCTCCTGCAGTGAGCTGCAGACCGGGGAATCGCCGGAACGCGCAGCCAAAAGCGCGGCCGCGCATTAGAGCGCCGTGACCGGAGCCTTAGCCTTAGGGTGTTAAGAGAGGTTAGAGATGTATGTTTGACATGTGACCCACAAAAAAGGAATCATGGAATGGTATTGGTTTAAAAAGGGAGAATATATTCACACGTATGTAAAGAATTGTAGGAAGATTGCACTTGCAAAGCTATATTGTGAAAGTGGACGTCCCAAGCATGTCTCCATCTAGACAAGATGAATGAAGGGAAGTCTCCGTGCATGTAAACATGTTACATTGTGCTTTTGTTTTTCTTCCCATTGTTTTTAAAAGAATAAAAAAATCGGCTTCAAAACAAACTGGAATTTTAAGTCCTAAAGCTGCACCTGTTAATTCTGAAACTGAGTTGAGCCTTTTGTGCTCCGCAATTTGTAAACAGAGATCATTGGCGAGAACTCCCTTAGGATAGTGTGTCCAGTTTTGGAGACCAAATTAGAGTGTGCAAAGAAGGGCTACTAACATGGTGCAAGACTCATCGGGAAAGATTAAAGAACCTTCAAATGTACAGCTTAGACCAGGGGTGCGCAAAGTTTTGGAGCTGCGCCACCCTGTGTGCCAGACCCAGCGCTCGCGCCCCCTTCTCCCTGTGGCCCCACGGCAAATGACGCCATGGGTCACGTTACGTGACCCCATAGCGTCATTTGACGCGCATTATCATGACAATGCGTCACATGACCCCACAACGTCTTTTGACGCCGCGTTGTGACCAGAAGCCGGCTGAATCCTGGTAAGTTGAGGTTGCAGAGGTCCCCTGCATTTAATGTAAATGACTCGGGGAAGAGCACGGGGCCTCTGCAACCACCGCGCCCTCCAGTTTGCGTACCCCTGGCTTAGAAGGGAGAAGGGGATATGATTGAAAGTTTCAAAATATATAACTGGTTTCAAGAGGGAAGCCTATTTCAGAGAAAAAGTGCTCCAATTAGGCAATTCTCTGAAGCTGGAGTGTGACTGGCTAAGGGGAAATGTGAAAAAGTACTTCACAGAAAGGGTGTCTAATGCAGTAAAGGAAAGACTAAAATACCCAAAGCTACATCCAATGTGACAAAACACATGCTGCAATACTTCAGTGCTGATATTCTCAAAAGTAAGGGTCTTTTATTTAAAGCCTTTGGGGGTTCTTAAGCTTTCTGGTATATTGTGTGTTTTAATGCCGTGATGGAGTTCAAATATGCTTTAGTATGGACAAAAAGTATCCTACATACAAAAGAAAGACAACAATCAAATGGGGTCTGTGGTTTTACAGCAGTAAGGCAAATGAGCAGCCTAGTTGGGCCAAATGGTTCTTATCGGCTGCCAAATACAGTTTGATTTAAAGCAGCAGTCCAAGCTGCCGTTTAAAAAAAAAAAAAAAATATATATATATATATATATATATATATTTCCCTTTTAATATGTGCATCAATACAATCCATACAAAGATAACTAATTAGTTACATTGCCGATCAATCGGTGACGATTCGACTCTGGTTCCCTAAATGGGCTGTCAGTGCAGCAGCAGAGGACCAAAGTGGGGAAGATCATGTGACCAGGCAGTCACTAAATATATTTGGTGCACTGCTAGTGAGAGGGCAGGGCTCAAGAAAGGGTGTGCCAGAGCCTGTTTCAGAAGAGGAAGGGGATGTGACTTTGTAAATTGTTGCTATAGAAACAAATGTTACATTATAATACATTAAAAATCTAATTCAGAATTGTGTTTTTGTTTTTAATGCTACAAATATTTTCTCATAGTACAGAGCTGATTTATTTATTTTTTTAAACGTAGGATATTGCTTGGTCTGCAACTTGTAACCCCTTTTGTTGTCAATGGAATTGGCAAGTGTTGCAATTCTTTGGGGTTGGTTAAATCCGTGGCACACGGGTACTGCTGATGTTGGTGTAACAGCTGATTTAATAAATGGTGCCTTAAAAGCCCCAAAGCTAATACATGGAAAGCATTATTTGCCTTTTTCATGTGCAAATATTTTTATATGATTTCTCGGTTTGGAATATTCATTGGGTTTTCTGCAATCTGCCTGGGTACAGCCACTGGTTTATCTAGTGCCAAGTGCTCTCTTTTACATGTATGGAGGAATGGTCTGCACATCTGCTTTCCATAGACAGAGTCCTGATTATCCGACCTTCCGTTTTATCCATCATCCCCCCCCCCCCCACCCCCTTCTTGCTTACGGTAGAAGAGGAGGACCGCAGACCACGGGAGCGGCACCGGAGGAAGACAGCTGGCTGCTGGAGAAGAGGACCATGTCAGCGGAGAAATGGAGTTAAGACAGCAGGTAGGAGAAGACCACCAGACCCTGTGTGCAGAGCGGTATAGGAGAACAGCCGGGGAGGAGCGCGCTGTAATACCGGAAGTCAGACACGGTGTCAGACTTCCCGTGTTACCGCGCGCTCCTCCCCGGTCGTTCTCCTATACCGCTCTGCTCTGCACACAGGGTCTGATGGTCTTCTGCCTGCCCGCTGTATTAACTCCGTTTCTGCGCTGACATGTTCCTCTTCTCTGGCCGTTGGCTGTCTTTCTCCGGTGCCGCTCCCGTGGTCTGCGGTCCTCCTCTTCTTCTGCCACCGGTAAGCGAGAAGGGGGTGGGGGGAGAATAACACTTAATGTATTATCCGTCATTTTCAGTTATCAGTTTAAGCCACGGTATCAGTCCCGTTTAGGTTGGATAACCGAGACTCTACTATAGCTAGAAATATCCACAAATCATATTCTGTAACTTCCATTACCAGCAGCATTCTGTGCTAGGTTGCACAATAACAATAGTCAACATCAATTCAAAGTAACATAAAATAAGTCTTAGCAGCAGCACTCCATATATAGAAAGTGTGATGAATTGGTCCCCTACTCCTTCCCCCGCCCCCACCCCCCACATCCTTATCCAAATGCTTTCAATTAAAAACAGCAATTCCCTCCAGAAGCCTTTTAATAGTATGACTCCGGGGGTGGGTGCCCCCTCGAGGGAGGACGGCATAATATTTTCTAAGGGGGGGGCACCACGCTTACATAAGGCTTAAGCACACTGCTATGCTGCTTGATCATTTTTGCGCAGGATTCCTGAACATGAATAGCCACTGTGGAGAACTCGAGTCGCCAGAGAATTGCTAGAAACATTAGGCACTGCTGGAAGCTTTTGCATACAATTTCTCTATTGTTACAGTGTGTAACATGATGATGCCTCTGTCCTTGGGGATATCTCAGAGATGATACAGGATACGGAGAAGTAGAAACATTTTGTTGCTTGCTAAACCGAGGCATGTTAAAACCTACCACTAGAATACATTGGGATTTAAGCAAACTTTTGTAGTCACTTAGTAGACAGATGATGGACAGAAATGTGGGGTTTCTTAACTCTTGCATCCCTGGGGGATCAGTAAATGCAATACAAAACGCTGTGCTACTGTTTGTATAACTACAGTGAAAAAATAAAATTGTGTTACACAATATATGTAAACTTGTATACAGTATGTGCTGCTCCTTAGAAATCTGAAATTTTTTCAATGCTATGTACACACACACACACACACGTACAGACCTACGTACACACGTGTATACACACACACACACACACACACACTGCAATTAAATATGTAGTTGGGAATTGTAACTTATATTTACAATTCTTTTGTATTAATTTATTCAGCATTATTTCATTCATAATTGAGTCCTTGAAAGAGGCAGTCCCGTGTGTTTATCTTTTATTGGCATCTTATTTTGTTACTGCAACCATTTAACGGGGCTATGGTGATATTTTCCTTTTAATTCTTATGATCCGGAGATATTGGTCTCCCAAATTTTCCCATAGAAGTCAACGGGCGAAAGTTTCAGTGATTTTGTAAATACTCATTTTAGCATTTCTGGAGATGTTTGGAAGAAAAAAAGAACAGAATGTATTAAGATTTACTTAAATTTAAAAAAAATTTTTTTAACCTGCGTGGAATTGCCACTTGGAAACATGACAGTAATGTTAGTCCAAAGTCATTATCTGCTATCTGTGCGCAAACATACATTTGTTAGATATGTGAGTAAACATTTGCACAATGTTGGATGTTGAAGGCACCATTTTTTGTAGGACAAATGAAACGGAGATACAGTCATGTGAAAAAGAAAGTACACCCTCTTTGAATTGTATGGTTTTACAAATCAGGACATACTGTAATAACAATCATCTGTTCCTTAGCAGGTCTAAAAATTAGGTAAATACAACCACAGATGAACAACAACACATGACATATTACACCATGTCATGGTTTATTTAAACGCATCATACAAAATGACACAACATATAGTGCAATACCTCAGTGCTTATCTGCTCATGAAAAGGGTAATTTAGTTAAACCCTTTGGCCAAAAGGTTATAATCCTGCAGCCACTTCACGGCATGCCCAATCTGCAGGTCCTAACACTACCTGGCACAATTCTCATGTACCTCTCTTGTGATAGATCACCAAAATCCTGCTTCCTAGGGCTCACTAAATGGCCGCCTTTCAGTTTCAAATGAATCCTTCTGTCAATGTAACTCCGCAGCTACAATGTATCCTTATTTTACCAAGGTAACATTATCAATTGTTCTAGTTTACAGCTCACACTGCGAACATTGGCAACAAATTATCACAAACGGGAAAGTGTTACAAAGATCTTGCACTGCTGGGAAAGTGTTTAAAGCTGCAGTTCAAGCTGCTGTTTAAAAAAAAAGCATCAATAGAATCTGCACACTGACAAGTAATTAGCTAAGTTGCCGATCGATTCGTTCTCCTGTGATCGATCGGCAAAGATTCGACTGGGGGTCGGGGGGTTCACTAAATCTGTTACTGCTGCAGAAAAGGACCCAAGATGTAAAGTTGTGTGTGGAAGACCAGACAGGCACTAGATACAATTTGGTGCACTTGCTAGAGAGTCTGTCTCAGAAGAGGAAGGGGATGTGACTTTGTAAATGATTGCTATAGAAACAAAAATGCTTGTTCCATTAGAATACATTAAAAGGTCTTTAAAAATGGTGTATTTTTGTTAAGCTACATAAATGTTCTCATAATACAGAAATTATTTATTTTAAAAAACACACGTAGGATATTGCTTTTAACTGCAGCTTTGAAACTTGCTATAGAAATCAATGGATTATCAGTATATTAAAATGAATTACAAAGAGCATGAAGAATTGAATTTAAAAAAAAGTAGTACTTATTATTTCTGTAGTAATAGATATATAAAAAACACATGTAGGATATTGCATGGATTGCTCGTTTTTAAAGACACAAGTAAATTGATCTTTGTTTGCTATTGGATTATGACATCATTAGTCAAACTCGCAGAAGGTAAAACAAACATAAATAGTGCAAGTTGTTAAATACCATGGTTCAATACTTACGACGTGTGCTAGTTGGCAAAAACACCACAGTATATTTGGTGGTATCAGTGGGGCAAGGTAAAGCAGGGGTGTTTGAGGCAGCAGAGGAGACACTAGAGAAGACTGTGAGAATACATGAGATTATCCAGTTTCTGGCAGAGCAAATCTGCAAATGTGCATATTGAAAAATACAGTGCATTTAAAAACCGAAATTCAATATAAACCTTCTCTGCCAGCAAAATAAGTGATGTAATCAGAAAAAAAGATCTCTTTTTCATTCTCTAAAATAAGGATTAATTTGATTTATAGTTATAGGTTTTCTTGTAACTCTGACAGTAGTAAAAAAAAAGAATATTATTAGTTGTAATGATTTAATTTCACGATTCATATTGCAACCCCATAAATGTTTTGTTTTTTTTCTTCTCGTTTTGGTTTTCTTCTCGTTTTGGTAATCGCATCTCATCTCTTTATTTAATGTTCATGGTAAAAAAAAAAAAGCTTAAGGGCTTCTTGCTTTGAGTAATAACCAGATATGCAACCTACTGAAAAAGAGACCAGTGTTTTGATGCAGGGGTGCGCAAGCTTTCCCTGCTGCACCCCCCTGCTCGCGCCCCCCTCCTTAGGCTGTGCTTATAGTGCTGTTGCCAGCGACGGTGACGTCACGCTGCGGTTGCTGGAAAAATCAAATTGACTTGACTTCCGGCGATCGCGACAAAGCCGTCGCTCCGTCGCGTCGCTTCTACTATAAGCACACACAACGGCGGCAATACATATGTTTTGGCGCGCTTTCTCCGGCATTCTAAGCACAGCCTTACCTGGTCTTCGGCTTCGAATGACGCTGCGGGGTCACGTGCCATCACGGTGCCATGGCAAAGTGTCGCCAAAGACTAGGTAAAGGATGTTGCAGAGGCCTCATCCGATCCCCCGGTATTTAATTTAAATGCTATGGGGAAGAGCGCGGGGCCTCTGCAACCGTCCCCCTCCCCCCCATTAAGATCTTGCGCACCCCAGTTTGCGCATCCCTGTTTTGATACATTGTTCCAAAGGAAACCTTTTTAGAAAGTGAGTTGATTTGTAAGCGAGCAGTAGTTGAATTGGTGAGACCAGACTAGGCTGATGCTTTAGCTTCTGACCTTCCTATCTTTGTATTGAAGGCTGAATAGCTGTTCTGCACATTCTGTGTATAGTCTGATACCACATGAATTGGAGGATGAGGTCAAAATCGCATACAGACCATCTGGCCTCTTCAAATAAACTCAGGTTGGGGTTGAGTAGCTTTAGCAACCTTGTGCTTTTATTTATTTCCAAAGTCTGTTTGCTTTGTAGTGAAATATTGGAAATAATTCATCTGATTTTATGTTCCTCGGTGTACAGAAGTGCGGTGTACGAACTAATTAAGTAGTGCAGCAGGCTATACACACACAGTATGTGAGTTTATGTTGGTTATTGCTCCTAGCAATATAATGTGCAACTACCAGCACAGCCTGAACACACAAACAAAGCCAGGCCTTTCATGTTGCAGACTTTGAGGTTAAATAAGTTACTGAAGCTTTCTTTCCTGTGTCGCTTTCTGTTACCAATAAAAGCGAGAATATAGTCAGTCTTTGTTCTTTTTATTGCAAATCTGTGGTATTTAGATTTATTCAACGCCATACTGTAAGTAAAGGGCTGAATCCTTGTTTTTTTGTTGCTGTTGTTGTAGCTTATTGTGTATTGATTTTTTATTATTATTTAAATGCTATGGCTTTCCCGTATTTTTTCCTCATAAAAATAATGTTATTCTGGTGGTACAGTGGTTTTGACCATTTCTATTCCAGTAATTCTATAGTTCCATGGATATATGGAAGATTTAGCTAGCTTTTTATTTTGCCTGCAGTTATTGATACTGCAGTGTCCTATATAAAGCGCAAACAAACAAAACAAGAGGTTTATTTATTTTTGTTGTTTTTAACTTTTTATTTTTTTGCTTAAAATGACGATGTGAAATAGCACTAACGATACCCCTAATATACAGATGCAGAGATTATGTAAACGTTTTATTTGGATATAACATAAGTGGAAGCACTCAATACACTTTTTTTTTTTATCTAGCTAAATGTTCACTAACTTATTTATAATTTTAGGGCAAATGCATAGTATTTTAGGTTGAAAAATGTCCATGGAGTCCAATCTTTGTGAAATTGTAATTGGGCAAGATATTCATCCTTTATTTATCCAGAGGATTATCCTACATTGATCCAGAGGAAGGTAAACAAGAAACTCATCCTTTATTTCAGGGGGGCGCAAACTTTTTTCCCGGCCGGCGGTCACCTCACCCCCGCGCCCCCTCTCCTCCACTTACTTTGGTTCCGGCATCATGACGTCACGTTGCCATAGCAACGTGACGTCACATGACCTCGCGCCGTCATGACGCCGCGTTGCCATGGTGACGCGTGTGAAGCCAAGGGAAGTAAAGGTTTACAGAGGCCCTGTAGCTCCCCCGGCACTTAATTTAACTGCCTTCGGGAAGCGCGCGGGGCCTCTGTAATCCGCGCGCCCCCCCGCAGGCAGTCTCGTGGCCCCCAGTTTGCGCAACACTGCTTTATTTATCCAGAGAATTATCCTACATTGATCCAGAGGAAGGTAAACAAAAAAACTCCAGTGAACGATTTGCTATCCTAACTGTCTGGTGCCCCCCCCCCCCCCTCTCTCCCCTCCCCCTCTCTCCCCCTCCACCTGAAACTCACACACAATCTCCTTCCCTGTCACAAGTTAAGCTGCACAGGTAGAAATGAGAGTGGGGTGGGCAGTCCTGGAATGCTCCCCACCTCCCTGCTCTAATGATTTGCTTAGCCCCCCTCCCCAGACTTGGGTCAGTCAGCACTGCGTGCCTGGACGTCACCGCTGTGACGGGCGACAACACAACCTATCCTGCTTAAAGCACAAAAGGTTGGGTCAACAGTCCTGGTTAATCAGTACTGCAGCAGGCACCAGGAGGGGATTTTTACTGTAGGTGCCTGGGCAACCAGGCACCTGGGATTTTTCCACCCCTGTCTTACTGTAAGAAACCCTTTCCTTTTGCTGCTGGTGACATCTCCTTTCCTCTCATCTGAAAGGATGACCCAGTGTCGTTTGTACTGCTCTTGTGATGAAAACTTCCCTTGAATTTACCCTCTATATATGTAAATAGTAATCTAGCCCCTCTTAGTTTGGATAGTGCAATGGTTTCCAACTTTTTTTTTTTGGTTAAGGAACCCCATCTGAAATTCTGAGGACCCCCAACCCTCTCTATTAGCGCAGATTGTTGGTGATTAATGCGCTCCAGCGCTGGATCCATTTTGTTCATAGAATACAAATGGGTACAGAGAATAGGGCTAGTGAGATAATGAAAATATTGTCCTCTGTGGTGCCAAAATATCCCTGAAGATGGGGTTAGCAATGAAGCCCCTATGTAATCCTTATACGGATGGTCCCTTGGTTCACAATACGACAAAATAATAGATAAACATTACTCACATATTGCCCAATCTGATGTCCCGAAAAACGTGCTGCCAAGTAGAAATGCTGGTGCAATGTAGAGAGAGGAGAACTGGCACACAGTCAAAGAAGTGGGTCCCAAGGTTGATGAAGAATGATCCTTTATTTAATCCATAAAACAAATGGAGGTAAGCATCCTCCTACGCGTTTCGTGTACACTTCTTTGACTGTGCGCCAGTTCTCCTCTCTCTCTATTGGCGCGTCCGACATCAGATGCATTGTAAATTCTTCTGCATTTGGTAACATTTTAAAATTACAGGGAACCCTGTAAGGATGCTCGTGAAAACCAAGGGTTCCTAGGAACCCTGGTTGAAAGACACTAGGATAGTGTTTTACACGTAAATCAGGCTTTCAATCGCTTTCATTTATTTGGTGTTTCTTCTCTATACTTTTGCTAATTCCGTAATGTTTCTTTTTAACGATGAGATGCCCAAACGGCACTCCATATTTAGGGTGTGGTCTTTCTAAGGCTTTATACAGGGACTCTGTCCCTTACCCTTCCATCTAGACCACATGGTATGCATGCTGATATCATGGTGGCCTTTGTAGCTACTGCCTGACATTGAGCACTATTGCTAAGCCTGCTGTCTACAAGCACTCTAAATCATCCTCCATCAGGAACTGACCTAACCTTGCCACAATTAGTTTGCATCCTTATTGTTACTTCCTAAATGCCTAACCTTACATTTAGCTGTATTAAACCTCATCTGTCATTCACCTTCCCAAGCTTCCAGTTTGTGCAAATCCTGCTGTGGGACCATCCTGCTCTAATTTTACAGCCTTACACAATTTTGCATCATCACATATGAGACACTATTCTCTCTGCCTGCCTCAACCAAGGAAATGAATAAACAAGTTAGAAAGCAGCAGTGCTAGTAATGAACCTCGGGGCACTCCAACAACAACTCCAGACTAGTTTCTTTTGTAAAGTAACCTTCTGTAAAAATTGGAATAGATCACATTAACTGCATTGCCTTGATCTGTATTCCTACTTACTTCCTTGAAGAAACCAAAACAATTAGTTTGACATAAATCTCATGAATCCATGCTTGCCATTGGTAATCATTTTATTATTGCAAATGTTTTTTCGAAATGATGTCCCTTAACCTTTAAGTAGCTCCCGCACTATTGATGTCAGACTTGAGCATGTGGCCCCCAAATTCTGGCACCCGGGCCTAATGTGAAATCCGCCACTGACTCCAGGTTCATTTTGAAATGGAGGCATTATATCTGCTTTATGAAAATCTTGTGGTTTTGAAGCTTTAGAAATTGAGTGGCTTCGGTGAGTAAAGACACAGTTTCAATCAGGGTAGTCTGGTTCAATTCCCGGTGTCGCCTCGTTGTGACCTTCGGCAAGTCACTTTATCTCTGTGTGCCTCAGGCACCAAAAACATAGATTGTAAACTCATCTGGGCAGGGACTGTCTGTAAAAATTCCTATGTGCTGTGTAACACGCACTATAATGGATTGTGAAGCGCTTTGGCCCATTGGGAGAAAAGCGCTATATGAAATAAAGATATTTGTATCAAATATACTGTTGATTACGACTGAGCTGCTTGAGAATCGTTTGATATTTGCCATCAGGGCCAGGTGCAGCCAGTCATTAAGGCAGCCTAGTTTTAGCACAATATCCCAAAATATATGAACGTTCCACTTACGGTTAACAGCTACTCATAAAATCTGTTTTTCTTCTTGTGTGTTGTTTCTTGTAGCTCTACAATTAACTTGCCACAATAGAGCTTCATCCTTCCTTTCCTACCCGTTGTCTTTGACGTAGCAGCACTGTGTTTGCTTTAATTACAGTGGCGCTCAGCAAAAGCATTGTGTGTTTGTGAACAGCATTTTTTTAGTTGGCCAGCAACACAAATCTATGACTTATCCCCTCTTGGTTACCCTTCAAACTCCAAGGTAAGTCCGGTTTGCTTAGATTGTAAAATTCACTTTTCCCATTACCGTGACATTTTGCACTTTGTCAATAAACCTCTCCAGTAACTTAGGTATTGTAATTGTTATTACAATGTCATTGGATCTTTAAAGCAGCAATCCTCCCCCTTCCTCAGAAACCTACATGCGTCGAACTGGCAGGGATGGAGATTTCCGTGGAGCCTGTGTTACGGCGAAGCGCTGACTGACCTGTCGGTCACCGCCACAGCCCATCAGACCCGCCCGATCCTGCTTTAATAACGCTACATGAATGCAGGTTCGGTGCTTGGAGACCGGCTGCGGTGGTGACTGACAGGTCAGTGACCGCCACACACCGCTTAGACTAATGTCCCACTGTACGCTCGCCTTGCATCCTGGCGGCTCGTGCACAGCGCTTCACCGTAATCTGCGGTCTGTAGGCAGCTTTTTTTAGGCATGGAGAGCGTGGCCAAAATGGATCGGGTGGGTGCAGCCATGACACGGGGTGTGGCTATGTCGCACATTTAATTTTCTTTTCCAATGAAGGAACCACTTACCATCAACATGCTACAAGTGTCCACCCCCTTTCCCTGTTCATGCCATTCTGCCGGCGATCTCCACTCTTCATTGGCTCCCTGGCGCACCATGTGGCGCGTCGCCTCACGGGAACACAATCCTGTTGTATCCACTGCTGGCTGACACGTCGCAGTGAGCCAGGAAACGAGGAGTCATTGGAGACTGCTAGGGAGGAGGTAAGGTGCTGGTGAGAGGCGTGCGTGCCGCTGGCTGCAGCGGGGACCTAGCCTTAGTCTGAAGTGTGTGATGGGGAAAGGTGGGAAGGAATCTAGAGAGCGTGTGACAGCTGGGGGAGGGCATGAGGCAGAGTGCTCCCGGAATTTAGCGAGAGAGAGAGAGCTCCACCTCCGCGATTGTCACAGATACATACTGACCTCAAAGCTACTGACTGGATTGAGAATTTTTAGGAATCAAAGTTAAGTGGAAGGGGGGTGGAGGGTAGGAACTGGAACAGCCATGCCCCCTGCCGATTAACAACTTGGATATATATATACTAGCTGATATACCCGGCGTTGCCCGTGATGTAATGTTCTGGCTCCCCCATCCTCCCTCTCAACTCCTTTCTCCCCTCTTCACAGCTGTTCAGGCTTCCCCCCCCTTCTCTCCTGACTCCCTTCCCCCTCTCTCCTGACTCCCTTCCCCCCCCCCTCTCTCCTGACTCCCTTCCCCCTCTCTCTCCTGACTCCCTTCCCCCCCTCTCTCTCCTGACTCCCTTCCCCCCCTCTCTCTCCTGACTCCCTTCCCCCCCTCTCTCTCCTGACTCCCTTCCCCCCCTCTCTCTCCTGACTCCCTCCCCCCTCCCTCTCTCCTGACTCCCTCCCCCCTCCCTCTCTCCTGACTCCTCCCTCCCCCCTCTCTCCTGACTCCCTCCCCCCTCCCTCTCTCCTGACTCCCTCCCCCCCTCCCTCTCCCTGACTCCCTCCCCCCTCCCTCTCTCCTGACTCCCTCCCCCCTCCCTCCCTCTCTCCTGACTCCCCACCTCTTTCCTGACTCCCCCCCCCCTCTCTCTCCTGACTCCCTTCCCCCCTCTCTCTCCTGACTCCCTCCCCCCTCCCTCTCTCCTGACTCCCTCCCCCCCTCTCTCCTGACACCTCCCTCCCCCCTCTCTCCTGACTCCCTCCCCCTCCCTCTCTCCTGACTCCCTCCCCCTCCCTCTCTCCTGACTCCCTCCCCCCCTCCCTCTCTCCTGACTCCCCCCTCTCTCCTGACTCCCTCTCTCCCCTCCTCTCCTGACTCCCTCTCCCCCCCTCTCCTGACTCCCTCTCCCCCCCTCTCCTGACTCCCTCTCTCCCCCCCTCTCCTGACTCCCTCTCTCCCCCCTCTCCTGACTCCCTCTCTCCCCCCCTCTCCTGACTCCCTCTCTCCCCCCCCTCTCCTGACTCCCTCTCTCCCCCCTCTCCTGACTCCCTCTCTCCCCCCTCTCCTGACTCCCTCTCTCCCCCCCTCTCCTGACTCCCTCTCTCCCCCCCTCTCCTGACTCCCTCTCTCCCCCCCTCTCCTGACTCCCTCTCTTCCCCCCCCTCTCCTGACTCCCTCTCTTCCCTCCCCTCTCCTGACTCCCTCTCTTCCCCCCTCTCCTGACTCCCTCTCTCCCCCCCCCTCTCCTGACTCCCTCTCTCCCCCCCCTCTCTCCTGACTGAATACTACCCCCCGCCTGTCCGCTGTGTGTCGCCATCTTACCCACTCGGCGCCGCGAAGCAGGTGCAGGAGGAAGGGGGTCCTTCCGGGCACCGCCATCTTACCCCCACTCGGTGCTGCAAGGCAGCTGCAGGAAGAAGGCTGCCTGCCCACTGCCTGTCCCTGCTGGGGAGGGAGGGAAGTGAGCGCCGGGGAGGGAGGGAAGTGAGCGCCGGGGAGGGAGGGAAGTGAGCGCCAGGGAGGGATGGAAGCGAGTGCCGGGGAGGGAAGTGAGCATTGGTGGTTTGGGCAGGAGGGCCGCGCCGCGCTTCCCCCTCCGTCCGTGAGCTGGTGCAGGGCAGCGCACGTGAGGGTGAGGGTGATTGGGGGGGGAGAGGACAGAGAGAGAGAGAGTGTGTGTGTGTGTGTGTGTGTGTGTGTGTGTGTGTGTGTGTGTGTGTGTGTGTGTGTGTGTGTGTGGCCGAGGGGGAAGAGAGTGGCAGTTGGGAGACGTCAGAGCCACCAATCTGATTGGCCAGAGGCTGAGGACCAATCAGATTCACCGCATCTAGCACTAACCTTTCGATTTTATATATTAAGATATTATTATTATTATTTTTAATTTATACCATCACTGTCCTCTAGGGGCTGGAACAGTGCAGTAAGTGTGCTTTCCAGTCCACAGAGAGTTAATTCCTCAAAGAGAAGCCAGCAGCAGCTGCTAACTAATGGAGTTAATCAGACTTCTCAGTAAAACAAGGAAGTGGTTAAAAAGACAGACTGAAAGCTGCTATGGAGAGAGACTGTCTTTCTCCAGAGAAGGGGGAGATAGAATTGCTCACCAGCTGCGGAAGCTGGACAGAGGAGAGTTTCCCTGGACTCATGTGGGACCGAGTTTCCCTAAGAAGGAAAGAATGACAAGGCTGTGCTGAAGTAGAGATGTCTGCTCCAAAGGACTTACAAACAGATAAGAAAAAACCCTTTATTGCCGTGTGCAAAGACTGTGTAGATTGTTGCATATGCCAGAACATGTTTTCAGTGTGGGAACTAGCATAGCTGGCCTTCAAACTAGTGAGGACGAAAGCTACGGTGTAGTTGGCTTTCCCTAAAGGGAATAGGTGTTTATTTTCTATTATTTGGTTTTTCTTAAAGGGACGGTGGGCCTGTTGCTATATGATTTTAATCCCTGTAAATAAATAGAAAATGCAGTGTTTCTGGCCTTAAATTGGGATAAAAGAGACTGCAACGTGGTCTAGGCATCACAATATATATCTATATATTTTTTTACTTTGTCCTTTTCAGCATTGTTTTTAGTATTTAAATCTGAATCTTCGTTCATGAGAGATGAGCCTTGGAAATATTGAGTCTGGGAGGTTTCATTTAAGCTCTCCCCAGAGCCCACTGCCGTCTAAAGGTTACCATGTTAACCTTAGAATATTACAAACTTAGAGATTCAAAATCAGGGTTATATATATAAATATATATATATTTATATATATATATGTACAATAGAGGACTGCGCTATTGTGTGAATTTCCAGAAATTAATGGTATAACTAAATGTTAAATAAATATAAATTAATAAAAATGTAATTGATAAAATATATGATTAAAAAATGGATATATACCAAAAATGCATATAAATCAATGTCTAATAAACAAACAATTCAAAAATAAAAATAAAATACGTGGTGCTGTGAACCTTCCTTTGTCTGCTCAATGCAGATAGTCCTATAGAGTGCAAACCAATATGTCCAGTATTTGGGGAGTAAATGTAGCACTAACAGGAAAAACAGGCAGCTTCTTTAAAAGGGTACAACGACCTCCCTCTCCACCTGCATAGAAAAATAGAAGAAAAAGAAGCGCCAAATCCTAGTGCATTACTGTGCAAAATCGATATATTTAATTCCCAAAAATCTCAATAAAATGAACTCACAAACATTGAACAAATAAAAGCATGTTATGAGATATACTCATGCTACTAGGACCAGGAAACACTGCTTTGCTGCTGAGGTGAGTCCGTGACACCACTGGATCCAATGCTGCCTTTGTTGTTCACCGCCTGCAGGAACTAACGTCATAGGCACTCCGCAGATGATCTCTCCCAGGGTACAACACCAACGATGATCTTTTGGTTCCCACCGGGGATGGTAGATGCGGCACACCAGTGGATGACGTCACATGGATAGTAGATGATACCGGATCGGTATAATGTCCGAACAGCACTAAAGCAAGTGTCTAGGAAGATACACTGCACACCTTCCCTACGCGTTTCATCAGATGGACTGACTTCTTCAGGGGATGGGCTCTGGGTGTGTAGTATGGCATATATATACACCCACGAGTCCAATTAGCTGGATTGAGTAACAAGCAAACAGTGTGTCGGCAATCTACATAACTAAATGATCAAATTGTGTACATATGTGAACACCTAATCATAGATCTCCACAAAAAGATATCTGCCTACACACAATGACATAATATAAAATGAATGACATTCATATTTGTATTTATATATTAAAATAATAAATCAAACTTACAATTGGTGTCCTTACTTGATTATACGGACCACAGGGTATATCTAGGGATATCAAAATACCCCAATTGAACTGATTATACAGAGATGATATTAATTAACACTTAATAGGTATGGCTTGAGGAGGGTAGATCTAATAACAAACATTAATGATGAAGAGTTGAATAGTTACTGAACAATTCTGAACAATTGATTAACTTATATTGGTATGATGAATAAATAAACTGAATATATCATAATTGGGCTGTTTATGGATCAAAAAATCTATCATGGAATTTAAGCAATGGTCCATTACAAATTATTCTTATGTTATCAATTAGATTTATATAGCAATATTGGATAATGAGTATAATAACTAGGCATGTATATCAAATGCCCCATAGATTAGAGTTTAATGTGTTTGCTAATTTGCATAAATTCCTCCAACAAGGGAAATCTTCTAAATATATGGATCTCCCTATACAGTAGAAACAGCGTGGAAGAGAGCAACATGATAATTTAATTTAGTTAGGATACATGTCCGGTCTAAACTTCCAAATATATTTCTAAAACTCCATACTAAATTTAGTTTAGTTTGGATTATCATGTTGCTCTCTATATATTATATTGCTATATAAATCTAATTGATAACATAAGAATAATTTGTAATGGACCATTGCTTAAATTCCATGATAGATTGTTTGATCCATAAACAGCCCAATTATGATATATTCAGTTTATTTATTCATCATACCAATATAAGTTAATCAATTGTTCAGTAACTATTCAACTCTTCATCATTAATGTTTGTTATTAGATCTACCTCCTCAAGCCATACCTATTAAGTGTTAATTAATATCATCTCTGTATAATCAGTTCAATTGGGGTATTTTGATATCCCTAGATATACCCTGTGGTCCGTATAATCAAGTAAGGACACCAATTGTAAGTTTGATTTATTATTTTAATATATAAATACAAATATGAATGTCATTCATTTTATATTATGTCATTGTGTGTAGGCAGATATCTTTTTGTGGAGATCTATGATTAGGTGTTCACATATGTACACAATTTGATCATTTAGTTATGTAGATTGCCGACACACTGTTTGCCTGTTACTCAATCCAGCTAATTGGACTCGTGGGTGTATATATATGCCATACTACACACCCAGAGCCCACCCCTGAAGAAGTCAGTCCATCTGATGAAACGCGTAGGGAAGGTGTGCAGTGTATCTTCCTATACACTTGCTTTAGTGCTGTTCGGACATTATACCGATCCGGTATCATCTACTATCCATGTGACGTCATCCACTGGTGTGCCGCATCTACCATCCCCGGTGGGAACCAAAAGATCATCGTTGGTGTTGTACCCTGGGAGAGATCATCTGCGGAGTGCCTATGACGTTAGTTCCTGCAGGCGGTGAACAACAAAGGCAGCATTGGATCCAGTGGTGTCACGGACTCACCTCAGCAGCAAAGCAGTGTTTCCTGGTCCTAGTAGCATGAGTATATCTCATAACATGCTTTTATTTGTTCTATGTTTGTGAGTTCATTTTATTGAGATTTTTGGGAATTAAATATATCGATTTTGCACAGTAATGCACTAGGATTTGGCGCTTCTTTTTCTTCTATTATATATATATATATATATATATATATATATATATATATATACAGCTAAACCCCGTTATAACGCGCCTCGTTATACCGCGATTCGGTTATAACGCGGTTTTCCCGTGGCTCCCGTTTTTTTTTAAAAAAAAAAAAAAAAAAAAAAAAATTTTTTTAAAAAAAATTTTTTTACATTTTTTTTTTTGCACACTGCACACACTCACTGCACACACACTGCTCATTGCTCACACTGCCACACTGCACACACACTGCACACTGCACACACACTGCTCATTGCTCACACTGACACACTGCACACACTCACTGCACACACACTGCTCATTGCTCACTGCCACACTGCACACACACTGCACACTGCACACACTCACTGCACACACACTGCTCATTGCTCACACTGCCACACTGCACACACACTGCTCATTGCTCACACTGACACACTGCACACACACACTGCTCATTGCTCACTGCCACACTGCACACACACTGCACACTGCACACACACTGCTCATTGCTCACACTGACACACTGCACACACACTGACCACACTCACGCACACTCACACACACTTACGCACACTCACGCACACTTACGCACACTTACAGACACTCACACACACTCACACACACACACACACACACACACTTACACACACTTAGACACTCACACACACTCACACACACTTACACACACTTACACACACTTAGACACTCACAGACACACACTCACACACACTCACACACACTTACACACTCACAGACACTCACACACACTCACACACACTTAGACACTCACAGACACTCACAGACACTCACAGACACTCACAGACACTCACAGACACTCACACACACTTACACACTCACAGACACTCACACACACTCACACACACTTACACACACACTCAGACACTTACCCACACTCACACACCCATATACACACACACACTTTCTCTCCCATATATACATACACACACACTCTCTCACTCTACACAGACGGGCCGCGACCAGCACCACCACCCGCTCCCCCCCCTCCTCCCGCGCAGGCAGCGGGAGCACCGGGGACAGCGGTGGGGAGAAGAAACCCCCCGCTACAACCTCCATGCAGGCAGCATGGTTCTGAGGTAAGCGGCGACCTGAGGGGACATCCCCACTCCCATCTCCTGCCCCGCGGCCTGTCCCGAGGTGACAGGGGGAAGCGGGGACAGGAGAGACATCCCCGCTCCCATCTCCTGCCCCGCGGCCTGTCCCGAGGTGACAGGGGGAAGCGGGGACAGGAGGGACATCCCCGCTCCCATCTCCTGCCCCGCGGCCTGTCCCGAGGTGACAGGGGGAAGCGGGGACAGGAGAGACATCCCCGCTCCCATCTCCTGCCCCGCGGCCTGTCCCGAGGTGACAGGGGGAAGCGGGGACAGGAGGGACATCCCCGCTCCCATCTCCTGCCCCGCGGCCTGTCCCGAGGTGACAGGGGGAAGCGGGGACAGGAGAGACATCCCCGCTCCCATCTCCTGCCCCGCGGCCTGTCCCGAGGTGACAGGGGGAAGCGGGGACAGGAGAGACATCCCCGCTCCCATCTCCTGCCCCGCGGCCTGTCCCGCGGTGACAGGGGGAAGCGGGGAGCGGAGGGACATGCCCGCTCCCATCTCCTGTCCCGCGGGATGAATATGCGCTAAAGCGCGGCGGCCATTTTTTTTTCTCGCGACCCCGTTAGTAACGCGGTGGTCTCGGGGTGGACCCCGAGACCCGCGTTATAACGGGGTTTAGCTGTATATATATATATATGTGTGTGTTGTGGTCGACAAATCACCAAATCTACTCGCCGAACAAAAAAAAAAAATCTGCTCACCACCTAGTACCACACGTGTGCTGCTTGGGCCAATAGGAGCTCGCCACGATGTTAAATCCACTCGCCCGGGGCGTGCAAATGTATAGGTTTGTCGAACAATATATATATTTTTTTTTGTTTTCCTCCCCAGATTTAAATACTAAAAACAGTGCTGGAAAGAGCAAAGTAAAAAAATAAATGCAAATAAAATGGCGATCAGCGTAGACTTGCTTTGAAGGAGACATTTAAGCTATTCCCTCAATGGCAAATCAAAAGGCTGCAGTGTAGAGCGATATGAAGTATTATGGGAAAGTCATTTATTACTTATTGCTGTGGGTTACAGATTATTACACAAAATGACATCACCATTATGAATTAAAATCCACTTTATTTTCACTGCCGGATATGTATGTATCGCTCGATTAGCACAGGTGGCTGTTTTAATGCAAGTACAACCATTCTCACTGTGCTTATTACATAAAATACATTGGGGGATTTCACAACTGTTTGCTAAATGAGCAGTTCAATATTTTAACCCCTTCAGTCCAAGAGGGGCCCACTGTACCATACACCGCCCTTTGGCAATAAGCAAAGTGATCAAACTTGCCTTTTTCATTCATTTTCAGAGCGACGTGTTTGCACTGTTGTCCATAGATGCTCTTTGAACATGACTAACTCCTGCTAATGAGGAGAATTGCCCAGATAAGACGCATTTAACTGACATCGTAATGATACATTTACGTATAATGTATGGCTTAATGTAAGGCTTCTGTCATCGGCGGCATACAAAAAACTGGCTAATCTTTATTGTGCTGTGATCTTTGGAACAACTTAACTACTAGAGTAACTAAGCAGTTTACATCTCTCTATTTATCCCCTTATTGTTTTGGGAATAGAAACTCAGATTTTTTTTTTTTATCATATAGGGTTCCATGTTCAAATGGATAAGCAGTAAAGAGTGGCTCATTTTCATGACACTACCCAGAATCCCTGGCTGCAGTGGAATCACTGTTTGCTAAGCGATAATGGGAAACGACCAGGTTGCAAACATGTCTGAGACATGTACATATACCACCAGTGGTATTTTTATTTACTATTTCTATTTTAGAATTGTCTCAACACTGACTGTTTCAGTGTTTGTGACTAGTGACTCTCTTCATTTGGTTTTAGAGCAGCAGTTCTAAATGTTATGTTACTATTTCTTTCAAAACTAAAGCTGTGTCACATTTTTATCTGGTCTGTAACTGTTACATACGCCTATAATATATATCATCTTTAACTGTGCATACAATGTCTTGTATATCAGGGGAGTGCAAACGTTTACTGCTGCACCCCCCTGTCTGGCCTGCTCTGGAGATTGCCCCCCTCCTACCTTGCAGCTGCGTCAAATGACGCTCCGGGGGTCACGTCACATGACCCCGCGGCGTCATGTAATACCGCGTTGCCATGGAGACGCATCAACGCGTCTGAATCCCGTTAAGTTTTGTTGCAGAGGCCTCATGCTATTCCCCGTGAATTCCCCCATGGGGGGCGCGGGAAATTTCAAATTGTCTCCTGGCGGCCAAGCTGAGTGTCGTGTGTGTGTGTGTGTGTGTGTGTGTGTGTGTGCACAAATGGCAGTGGTAGTCTGGGTAGAGGTTGAGCATGTCCACGAGGCTGAGGATGATGCAGCTCGGAGGGGAAGCGGAGATTGAGGAGCGCGCCTTCAACAACCTCTACTCGGACGACCATCGCCATTAGGGAGTGGGCGCACACAGTACACTCAGCTTGGCCACCAGCAGCCAGGACACATTTTTACATTTCCTGCACACCGCGGGATATTTAACAACATGTCCTGGCAGCCAAGGTGTGCTGTGTGTGTGAGTGTGTGTTCTCTCTCTCACACACACAAGCGTCGGCCACCACTGCTGCACGAGGTGCCCTGCTACTCCGGGAGACGAAGAACATTTTAAAAAGGTGGCGAGGTGACCTGCAGTGATGGTGGTGACTGTGATTAGACCTGCGGCGGTGAGTAGGGGTGCCAAGTTTTGTGTCTGACCGGGCACAGTAAAGTCTCGGACCGGCACTGCCCCTGAGTCAAGGTAACCCATGCAGAGTAGCCATACAACACACACCGATGTAATCTCCCTTGAAGCTGGCAGGGAGGGTTACACTAACACACACATACTACACACACATACTACACACACACATACTACACACACACATACTACACACACACACATACTACACACACACACATACTACACACACACACATACTACACACACACACATACTACACACACACACATACTACACACACACACACACACACACACTCTGACAACAACTATATTTTGTATATTTTTTACTTCCAGGCATATCTTCAAATAGTACATTAATAGTTATTTAAATATAACACTTGAGTTAATTAAACAAAACCAAAAAAAGCAGGGAACTGCTTTGAGTGTTTTGCAGGGCATAACTTGATGGGATTACGATTTTAAACATTCAGTCCCATGTAACAATTTATTTTGGCGTTGCAATAAAGGGATAGAATTTAGCCATGTAGCGATTTTACTACCAGCTATTTTATTTATTACCAACACTTTTGCTGCTGTTGGCGTCCCTGCGGCAGAGAACGAGTTAATTATCTATCAAACAGTCTTGCAAATGTAATGCTTTTATCTGTGAATGGCACAAGAACAGTATCACAAAATATCTCAAAACAATTGTTATAAAAAAAAAAAAAAACTTTGGCCAGAAGGAAGAGAGATGCAATTTTTAGTTAATGTAAATTAAGAATTTCGCTCGTGCTCATCCATTTATCTCCTGTGGCGATAAAGGTGTCTACAATCCATTGGCCCCCCGAAAGAATTGCGTTGTCAAATTAATGCAACTCGGGGGAAACCCACGTCAACATTATCCTCTTAAAATTATCTCATTTAAAAGGGTTTAAACTCTGCGCCACAGAGAAAGTGGTGGTGTCATGCAAGGAAGGGTGAGCCAAACCGCTTTTGAGTGAAGACCTAGATCCAGTCATTAAATCAACTCCCTGTCTTAAGAGTTTCTTGTATTTTAAATGACGGCATACATTTTTAGCTGCACACTTTTTTATTTTCTTCACTATTCTCCCCCCCTCCCCCCGGGGAAGTTATTACAAACACCCCCCACCCCCACCCCCCTGGGAAGTTGTGTAGAACGAGTAATCACAGTGCCAGACTGTTATGGTGGGTAAGTGCTGTGAAGGAAGAGCTTGCAAATAACTAACTTTCATCACAGAAAACCTGTTCTGGGAAATTGGGAGAGGAGAAAGTGAAAGCAGCAGATTAGTCTTGTGTAAATATTGGGAAATGTTGCACATCTCGGAGTTTTTTTTTTAATCTGCCCACTCCTCCCTAGTATAAAAAGTAAACTAACCAAACCACTTTCTACTTCTGTTTGTAAAAGCGCATTCAAATAACTTTTTCGGGTGGCACTTTCTGTTTAACATTAACTTGATTCCCTCCTAACAGGTAATCCGTGGAATTTAGATTGTAAGCTCTATGGGGCAGGGGCGCCTTTGTCCTAATGTTACTTTTTATGTTTGAAGGCCTTATTCCCATTATATGTGTTCTATTATTATGTCCCCTGCATTACTGCTGGGAAGCGCTATGTACCTGGATGACGCTATATAAATGAAGATATACAGTACATACAACTCGTTGCTTTGTTTTAAAAGTATTCTAAATCTCAATGGTTGCAGATCTAATTAATGCATGTATTGATTAAAAAAAAAAAAGATTTTAAGTTGTAAAAACAGTTAACCGACATGCAAAAGGAAAAGGGGGAAGATTTTTATTTATTTTTTCTCTTTCATTCAAAATTTCTCCTTGAAATAATAGTATAAAAAAAAAGACTGCAAATGGCTGAATCATTTCACTTGGACAAATACTGTGCTGTACATTGTATAAGGGCTTTGAATTTGAGGCTTTATCAGTCGCAAATGTCAAGGCAGAGCTGATTTGCTGCCGCTTGTTTGTATTGCATGCGGGATACGGTATATCTTGTCTGGGGGCAAGGAAATGTAATTAGAAGTCTCCGGTTTCTCTGGCTGGTTTGGCACTTTAGCTTTTAGATTGGTTCTTTCATGGGCCAAATAACAAATATCAATCTCATTTAGCCAGGTGTTATACGGGCCTAGCAATCATGTGAAAGCACTTACATCAGGGGTTCTCCACTCCAGTCCTCAAAATCCCTCCCCCCCCCCCCCACCCACCCACCCCCTCCCAACAGGTCAGGTTTTAGGATATCCCAGCTTCAGATACTTCAAATATTTTCTGGGCGAGCCACCTGTCTACCTGAACCAGCTCCTCACCCCTACCACATGCAGTACATCTGAGATCTGACTCCAAAAGACTGTTCATGGTCCCAAGGGTCAGCAAAGTATCCGGCTGTTCCTCCTCTTACTGTGCACCCCAAAACTGGAACAACCTACCACAGACTCACATCCACCACCAGTCTAAGTTCTTTCAAAACTAAAGCTGTCTCGCATTTTAATCTGGTCTGTAACTGTTACATACGCCTATAATATATATTATCTCTAACTGTGCAGGCAATGTCTTGTATATAATGTATACCCTGCTCACTTATGTAACTATGTATTTGTAACCATGTATTATTTGTCATCATAATTCTATGCCCAGGACATACTTGAAAACAAGAGGTAATGTATTACTTGCTGATAAAATATTTTATAAATAAAACAGGTAACTTCCACTTGGCAATATACAATAAAGCACCTAGCTGATATACTGTAGCTTCTGCATCACATGTAAGTTATTTAAGACCTGTGATGTATGTTTCAAATATCAGTCTGAAAGCCTAACTTGGAGAAAATAACCTGGTCTACAATAAATACAACTAATAATATTGTCCGGTTCGGGACCTTTTCATAATCTAACACATGATCTCCTCCAGTTGTATCAAGGTGGCAGTGATTAGAAGCGGACAGTATTTCATATGGCATGACACGGTCATTGGTTCATTTAAATCATTTAAATCTTATTTAAAACCAGAGACAGAACATGAAAACACAGACAGAGCTCAGTGCTACATCCATTAACACAGATACACGGTACAGTGCCTATATATATATATATATATATATATATATATATATATATATATCGAGAGAGATAGATATAGACATCTTTTGAATAAAATGGTCTTTTAGTTTAACCCTTTGGCCAAAGTGTTGTAAGCCCTTGAGCCCCTCCAAGGCAGACCACATCTCAAGGGTCCTAACACTAAAATAAATTCTTAATAACCTGTACATTACCTGTACATTATCTTTCTGGTAATGTACAGGTTATTAAGAATTTATTTTAGTGTTAGGACCCTTGAGATGTGGTCTGCCTTGGAGGGGCTCAAGGGCTTACAACACTTTGGCCAAAGGGTTAAACTAAAAGACCATTTTATTCAAAAGATATCTATAGATATATAGCTAGATATCTTTTCTGCACTGTACTTATATGCGCTGTACCGTGTATCTGTGTTAATGGATGTAGCACTGAGCTCTGTCTGTGTTTCATGTTCTGTCTCTGGTTTTAAATATATATCGTCATGCTCAGTAGCCCTCCTCTTTGACACCTATACGCATATAGATATTGTGGTTATTTTGGGGGTTCAATATGAGCTTATTGGGGTTCTGTATGTTTTGTCATTTAAATCTTAGGCACAATACAACATGAGAGCTCAGTGTGATATACATCCATCATGGGCCATGTGTTGCGCTCATTATTTGCTGAAATAACTATTTGCACAAGTCGTGCATGATGAGTGTAAAGTGAATTTCGTAGAGACCCACAATAAGTGTTTGCCCACGTGTTCCTTGGTTACGGAAGTAACGTCAGTCAGCTTGTTTCCATTTGCAAGCTCTGTTAAGATGTCTCTGCCTCAGAGATGTGGTGCAGTCACCGATGTCTGTGCAGGAAACCAGTCTAGATTGTACAGGGCAGAGGCATCTAACACCTTGACTGTCATTTAATCAGTCCCCATACTGCTCAAAATAAGATGGTCCTCTAATCAAATAGTTTAATATCAGCAGAAGCCGCATACTCTGAGATCTCCTCCACACCCTGCTTATGGACAAACGTTCTGGTTGCGCTATGGATGGTTGAAAGACCCCTTTTCTGTTACAATTATATCAAATGGAAATGAATGAAAATCAACAGCACCTTTTTCCACAAAAGGCTTTTTACTTATTTTGTCTTGGTGGAACATTTGGTGGGAGGAGAAAAACCGTGCCCCCAGAAAAGCACGCGAGGCTCCGTGTTACCCCCTGTTTATTGTGAGGTTCTAGATCCCTATTATTGTAGACGCCACTTAGAGTACCTGTTTACTACAGCAATCTTTTAGGCCGCGCATATAGTGCCCGCGACGGCGAAGGGGACACGTGACGTGACCCGTCGCAACTATCAAAAGTTGTATTTCGCTTTGCGGCGGCATCGCGGGCGACCAGGCCATCGATTGGTTCAGGGGCTGTCACATGAGGCGACAGCCCCTGAAAAATCAAATATTGCTGGCTTCAAAAAATCACATCGCCGTGACGCTTTGTCGCCGTCGCGCTTACTATAAGCGCATGCGGCGGCGGCAATGCATTTGTTTTCGGGCAACATCCCGTCGCCGGCACTATAAGCGCAGCCTTAGTATGTTTTAAAAAACTCACTGCAGGTTGTATTCGTGTCCTTTTTATCTACTGCCTGTACTATTATTTTTGCCCTTTACCCAAGCTTAAAGACACCGTGACCACATTTCCTGAACCCATATCGTGCGCTGATTTCCTAGATATGAATTTCTATTGTATTAAAATCCCTGTAAAAGTGAAGATTTGCAAAGCGCCACCCCTGGGGAGAAATCACGGCCATTAGAAAGGTTCAAGCCTCATGGGTCAATCCTTTTATAGCACACCTAGAAACCTTTTATAAATAATTTAACTACTTCATTGTCGTCCTTGAACAAATGTAACTATGCTAAAAGCAAAATGTGGACTGCTTTTTGGTTCTTTGACATTCCACGTGATTTCTTTGTCTTTCGGATGGAGGAGTTTGTCAATCAAGTATTTCCTTTGCCTTAGCCCACCCTGTCCTTTACTGTAGAGCCAGGCAAGGAGTGGCAAGAAAGGGAGCTTTGCCTTTGCAAACTCTTGTTGAGCACAGTGACTGACAAAAGGGAGTAGCCAGGGTAAAGTGAAACCCTCCCAAGTCTCCGCTTCACATGTTTACATATGAACTGTACAAAATGACCTAAAACTACTTATTGGTGTTTGACTTTTGCTAAAGGCATCAATCATGCAGACGTTACCCCTTAAAGTATCTCTTCCATTAGTACACTTTAGTCTGAAGAGGGACGGCACCTTTAAGCAAATCTAGTTCAAATGTATTCAATCCGTTTGTTGGCCAAATTCCAAAATGGTAGCTAGCTATAAATCTCACGCGACTGGGAAATGGCTGTGAAATCATATAGAAATACCCATTTGTCACACAAGAAATTTGCAGGAAAATCTGTTGACTTGAGCCCACCAAATGTATGAAGGGAGACTATTTAGGAACATTCCGTTTACTCAGAAATGTCCCATGATCTAATGACCCCGGGTCAACGACTTTCCCACACCACATTGTCACGCAGGAAATGTATTTCTAAATGAGGTCATAGTCGTGGTAAAGTTGCCAGCAGCAGTATAGCTAACGTTTTGAGAGTTGGCAAATGAATGAAATAAATTGGGAAGGAAGTGGTAAGCGGATTTTGGGTTTATGCCAGTCTACAAATGTAAAAACCTGTTTTCTATGTTTGTGTTAGGTTTTGTATATAAAATGGACATATTGTGATCATTGGATTTGGATTTATTCTATCTATTCCTTTTCACCCACTGTTGTTTAAGTGTTGTATTCTTCAGTCCTTTTAATAGATTAGCATTACATTCTGAAGGGAAATTAGGAAATTACTTACCTAAACTCTTTTCAGCATTTTTTTCCCCCACACACGGTGTCGCTTGAATGGCATCATGACGCTCTGTTCGAGGTGCAATGCCTGGTAGCTGGGCAAAAGTATATTTTGTAAGGAACATAACCATTTTTTGTCTTCCTAAAACAAATCCAACCATGCTAAAAGTAAATATTTGGATGACTTCTGCTAAATTGGAAATTAAGCACTTATAGCCTTTTGATCGGCTTTTTTTGTTGATTAAAGTGTTTCTTCTATCCTTATCCCACCCTGTCCTTATCAGAGAGACAGGTGCCGGCTGTACGAACTTGTGTTGACTACACACAGACATCAAGCACTATGGAGTTCTCAGAGCAAATCAATCCTCTCCCAAGTCTCAACACCCGATATCTACTAATTTTAACAAATGTTAAACGACCTACAGGTGTCCGCTTTTGGTAAAGCAATATTTAACCATTTAAACATGGCACTGATCGTATAACACAGCTCCGTGATGCCATAAAGCCGTAAGGTTATTCCGGCCCATCACAAATTGGCTATGACATTTCTTTGATGCGCCTGATCTCTTATTAAAATAAAATGATGCATAGAAGCTCCCTATAGTCTCTGACTGCTTCACGGTGAGCTAATAAATAAGTCGAAGTTCTCATCTATTGATCCACTGTCGAAAAATTGCCAGTGAACATTTTTTTTTTTTTCATGTTAAAAGAGCAAACCTAAATATTTAGGTAAATATTTTTAGCCTACGTTTCCAACTGTAAGGTCAGTGTAGGCTAGGTCCCCAGTGGCCGCGGCTGCCATGGTGTGCGCAGCGCACATAAGGTACGGCCCTATATGGGACCGGCCCCAGTAGCTGCCTGCGCAGCCCGGCACAATGCGCGCAGCGCGGCCACATTTTGCAAAGTCAAGGATTTTGTCTTCGCTATTGGCGACGGAGCGCTGGCCACGTCACGGCGGCGGTTCAGCCAATGAGGGCGAGCCAGCTGCGTGACGTCATGGCCGCGCCCCCGCCACGCCTCCCTGTCGTGAGTTGCCTGGAGTTCACCAGGCTGCGCTGACTCGGGTAACGAGCGCAGCCAGGCACCCCGTCACATGCACGCGCACTGTAATTATTTAAGTGTTCACTAATTTGGGTGTAGAATCTTTTTCTATGGAGTAAAATACTAGAAATTATGAAGGAATATATTAAAAGGTGTGTGTGTGTGTGTGTGTGTGTACACACACACACACATACACACACACCTGTCAGTCGCGAGCCACACTGCATTAAATAGCAATATTCAAGGTATTGTGGGGCGTGACCTTGGAGGGCAGAGGTGATTAGCCGTTCTGCCTATGTGAGTGCTGCACACTCGCACTTTGCTCTCTGGAGGCTGTAAATCCGCGGTGTGCAAACTGGGGGGCACGAGACTGTCTGCGGGGGCGCAGGGTTTACAGAGGCCCCGCGCGCTTCCCGAAGGCACTTAAACGAAATGCCGGGGAAGCAGCGAAGGCCTCTGTAAACCTCACTTACCTTAACTCCGGCGGCTTCTTACATGCGTCGCCATGGCAACACGAGGTCATGTGACATCACGTTGCCATGGCATCATGACGCCGCCGCCGAAGCAAAGGTAAGAGGGGGGGCGCGAAGAGACGGGAACTGCCGGCAGTGGGGCGCAGGGAAAAAAGTTTGTGCTCCCCTGGTGTAGATAGTACTTCATGTATCCAACGTAACAAGTCCAGATTTGTATTTTACTGTTGTGTTCACTGTGAAAATTGTCCAGCTGTTTTCTATTTTTGGGACAGATTGATATAAAAACACTTAGCTTGCTTTCATATTAAATGGGCACTCCCCCTTCTTAGTCAACTTTTAAAGTGCACATACGGTGTAATTTTGTCCTGCTGCGCTAGAATGTCGACACACACACTTTTGGACACCAAAAAATGCATCAAACAAAATAAGTCAAATCAGCACGGTTAGGGAGGAACTTTGATTCTTAAATCAGCAAAACATGTAGCACTACGTGATTTTTGAAAAAAAATTTTAAAGTAATTTTTTATTACTGGTTTTGAAGCAGGGGGTCTCCGGAGCTGAGCTGTATTAATTTCAGCTCCGGGCACCCCCTGCTTCCAGAGATCCTTCCATAGGGGGTGCTGGTATCTGCGGCCAGGGAATTGGGTGCCTAACGAAATGGCGGCATTTAAATGTCCCGCGCCACGCAGGTCAATAGGAAGCCGTGACGTCATCCCTTGGGGCTTTCTGTTGGCCCACGTGACCTGGGCATTGAAACACAGCCGAGATACCGGCATACCCTGCGGAGGTAAGTATCTCTGGAAGCAGGGGGTCCCCAAAGCTGCAATTAATAGTTCCACTCCAGGGACCCACCTGGTTTACCAAACGCATTTTTCGGCTGGCCACGTGGGATGACAGCATGTTTACAAGGACATTCCTTCCATACAGCAATAAAATCAACTTTCTTATTAAACGGCTTTCCCTCTTCCCATCACCCCCTTCCATTTGATCGCTTTGTTGATTTTGTCAGTCTACAAAGGATCAACTTGGGCAAATGATACAAAGAAACTGTGGAAGGATTTTACAATAAAGCCTTGACGTGAAAGCTCGGGGAACTCCTTTAAATGAACATGTAGGCTGATAAAGTGACTCAGCTCCAGAACCTGCAAAGTCAGAGCAACAGGAGCAAACTCACAAATCAGAAGTACAGGGAGTATTAACTGAACAAAGAGAAGACACAGCAGTGACTCAGGAAGATGTGCACAGAGACCTTGGCCATTCAGCAATATTGAGCTCATGTCAAGTAAGGGCTAGTTTGAAGATGCAGCAACTCGGCATTCTTTCATTGCTGAGTAAGAGGAGCTCTCTCCCCCACTGATCCAAGTGCTGGTAATAACAGCCCTGAATTCACTGTGTTTTCAAAGAGAAGTCTGAAAGGATCAGGAGTCGATGCCAGAAAAGTCCTGAGATCAGATTAACATGATAACGTCACTAAAAATGACAATTTAGCTAAAAAAAAAAAAAAAATTGTAGAAAGCGTGCAATGTAGCGTTCATCCCCCAAGGGGCAAAAGAAAAGAACAACTTGTAATGTTGTGAAGGGAAATCGAGGATACATAACATAATATTGTGGATATTGGCTTCATAATGATATTCTGAAAGTGATCCCATAAAACTGATAGAGGATAGCAGTGCTGTGGATGTGCTGGAAAAAGTCCCTGATTAAGGACATATCGTTTTCCTGGTAATGTAAAAGCCCCACTGCATGCTTGGTGGAAGAGGAAATCACCTCCCTTTCACCGAAAACACCTCCTTCTAGGAAGGAGGCAGAAAGTAAGAGCCTCCCCCCAGTCCTGAGGTGGTACTTTTTGTTGTTTCAATGTAGCTACTCTACAACCTACAGCAATAACACTTGATTACCACAATTTCCTGTAATCCTAGTGGATTTTATTGGAGAACTACAATTATATTTAAAAAAAAATGTTTTAACAAATTTGGAAACGTGTAGTTATTCTTACTATTGCCTTATTTATGCTAAAGTGCTTGAAGCAGGGATATCCTGAAAACCTGTCCTGATGGGGGAAAGGGGGGGAAATCTTGAAGACTGCAGTTGAGCACCTCTGATCTAAACCATCGTATTGCTTCTGATTTTGACAAAAGTCTAGGTTGTGTGACATTTTGACACGGCAATGTGAAGAGAATGTACTAGTTACAGCTGTCATCGCTGCAAGGAACCGGGGTCCAGACCTGATACATTTCCCACCTCATAGGAGGAAGCCATCTTAGATTTATGATGTCATTCATGATGCTAAATGTCTTTGCGGACAGATTATAAACTATAATAATTAGAGCGGCTGGCGTTCAATTAAATACATCATCAATTCTTTTGAATTCTGTTTGCTTGTCTGTACTCTAATCTCTCTTCCTTTGCAAGGATTAAAGCAGCAATCCAAGCGCGTTTTTGTTTGTTTTTTTTAAACACAGGATTGGAGCAGGGGTGTCTCCAGAGCTGAATCCCATTCATTTCCGCTTCGAGGACCCTCTGCTTCTGGAGATACTTGCCTCCGTTGGTTGGGCCAGTAGCCGCTCCGCTCGGCTGCCAGGGTTCACATTCTGGCGGCGTTTCAAAGCTCCCGCGGGACAATAGGAAGCGGTGACCTCATCTGGTTCGGCTTCCTATTGGCCCATGTGACGCAGGAGCGTTAAACGTTAAACCCCAGCTAGCTCCGCTGCTGCAGCTACCGGCACCCCCCACGGAGGTATCTCCAGAAGCAGGGGCTCCCCTGAACTGAAATGAATGGGGATCCCCTCCTGCTTCAATCTTGTGTTAAAAAAAAAAAGAGTGCTCAAATTGTTCCTTTAAACGTGCAGAATATATATGCAGAATACGTTGCTTCCCTTGAAAGCTGTGCACTTGCAGTCATAGTTGTGTATATAGCACATATCATTCAAATAAATAACATTGCTTTTCCTGATTTTGTCTAAATGCCTTCATATAACATGCCACTGCCACAGAGGGCCTTATGGCAATGAAGGAGTTAAGGAGAGGAGGTGGATAGCGTGGCTGGTAGCATTGTTTCTGAGCCATGTGGATATAGAGGGGGTTTTGTTCTTTCAGACAGTGCTTGCTCCCAGTGGTATAATGGAGTATCCACTGGGAGAAACGTTGTACTAATGAATATTGAATTCCAACCGTTTTTGGGAGACGTCTGTACACGATTTCAGGTTATTAGGAGGAACCAGAGAGCGCTGTAAAAGCACTGCATGCCACAGCAGGATTTAGAGGTGCACGCGGTCTCTGGAAAGTGAAATATTTCCCTGAGAAGTGTTGTTGTGCTTGGCACACCTGGCTGGTTCTGGTCGAATTGCTGCTTCGGTCCAACAATCAAGTAGCCGATGATGGATTCCAGGAGAGACGCATGACATTTTGTGCTGTTGCATGAATGAGCGGTTTAATGAGTGTTAAACTGTGAAAGAGGCAGCCCAATTTGTACAAAAGCATATATATATATTTTAGAAATCATGTATCTGTTATGTAGCTTTCTGCTAACAGATCTAATACATTTCCCTTTTTTTGTGTGCTGGCAAAATAGGATGGTTTCATTTTTATTTTCTATGAGAACATTGTAATTCTCTGACTTCTACTACGTATCTTCCAGTCTGGCTAATGATGGCATCATAATTACTTTTCTCACATTTGAGGAAATGCCCTTATGCCCTGCGTGAATGAATGATGGATTGTCATTGCCAATAGCCTAATGCTTTTTCTTGTCAGTAGAAATGATACACTGGTAACCTTTTTGTGTGTACCTACTGCTCAACACTGCACTACATAAAACGGGGGTATGTGTTGTGACATCCACTAAAAATTAACGTGCTGTAAAAAAGGGAGTATTATCGAACTTGTTCTCTGAACATTTTTATAACCGATTATCCCCACTGTATAACCCTCTGAGCACGTTCTCATCCAAACCCGGAACAGTGAAACCACCAATGTCCAAGGTCTATTCTGGTTATTTTTGTGGCATAGGAGAGTTTGGGAGTTGGAGAAAACCAATAACACCTTCAGAGTAAGGCCTGAAATATAGTGCATGCGCGCATTAGAATTGGTTGTGTTAGCCAGATGTTCCTATACTAAGGTCGCATGCCCACGGCCGTGAGCAGTGGTGCGGCAGACAAGGGAAATTACAATAAAATTGTATTTTCGTGCTGCTGCCGGGCTGCGGATCAATCACAGCGCAGCCTAACGCTGTGACGTCAGTCACGCCCCCTAACCGCACGCGTCACTGCTTGCAGCCTACAAACTAAACTGCACGCGCAACGCCGGTCGCGCACCCACACGCGCAGCAGCAACAACTATAAAACAAGCCTAGGTGCATGCAAATATACTTGGTGATGTATTGGTTATTGCTAAAAACGAGGCTGGCTTGAGGAGAGGGCTGGGAGTACGGTTTTAGATGCAGGATAGGCGGGTAAGCATATATTTAGAAATGGAATGTTCCACTCCTGATTTTCTGTCTACGGTTTCACATTTTGCTCCCCAAAGATGTCTGGTGAAGAGGAGGAGCAAATGGTACATCCCATTGTCATTGAGACGCTCTTGGAAAAAGCAAAAGTCCATATTTATTAAGAGATTGCCTGGGTCCGGAAAGGCACCTTACAGCCTATTCAAGTGAATGTCATGTGCCTTACTGAATATAGAAGTGAGCAAGTCCAGATTCCCAAAACCTACCCCCCCCCCCCCCCCAGTCCTCTGTGGTCTTGGCACCTTCTGCTGCCACAAACCCACCCCCCCCCCCCACCCCCCTCCAGTCCTCGGCACCCTCTGCTGCATGCCCCCCTCCTCGGAACCCCCCCCCTTAGTCCTTAGCACCCTCTGCTACCTCCCCCCCTTTTGCCTTCTGCTGCTTCCCCACTTTCCACCCTCTGCTGCCCCCTCCCCTTTTTAACTGCCCTCTTTATATATCCTCAGCCCTGGCTCCATAGACGCACACACAAAGGGAAAGTTCTCTACTTTAATGTATAGTAACATAGCATAGAGAGCAATCCACTCTTTGGATTAGTGGACTGTATGTATACAATAGAGTGCAAGATCTTGATGGTTCACTGTCAATGTGTGTTAACATGGTGTCGCATACAGGGGGGGAGTCATGGGGGCACCGGGGGAGGTTTTGGTGTACTGCTAAGCATTTGCTGTGTCACTTTACAGAGTTTTAACGTAATTTTAATTTAAAGAATGTTATCAGGAAAAAACATGGCATCTTACTTTCCCTGTTCTTTATCATATTAATTTTGGTTGAGAGTATTTTATGCCTAAATAAATAAGCAACGACTAGAGAGCTAGAGACTAGTGAGCAGGGAAAATACTAGAGGTTCAAATACACCCACCACTACAATATGGTCAAGAAATCTCTCAACAATAAATATGCAGGAGGAACTGCATCAATACAATCCACACAATGATAATTAATTAGGTAAATTGGAAGATTTTAAATGTAAGTTTTTGGTGTTAAGCAAGTGAATAAATGAATGTAACGTGGTAATATCCCAATCCCACACAACAATGTTCACTAAATAACTGCAGAGGAGTATTCTGCAGTCAGTGTTACTTTGGTTGCTATAGAAACAAAAAAAGCTTGTCACATTATAATACATTCAGAATGTAATTCAGAGTTGTATTTTAAAAAATTGCTAAAAGTATTTTCTCATGTTACAGAACTGATTTTAAAAAACAAACAAAAAAAACACCATATAGGATATTGCTTGGTCTGCAGCTTTAACTGTAATTACAAAACAGAAACACTGACAGCATCCCAGAGATTTTACAGAGGTACTTTTTGTTAGCGTTGCCTTTCATTGTTTCATTGTTGCAGACCAAAATGCATGTGTCAGTAACTCTTCGGCTTTTAAATCACAGAGCACATCATTACAGAGCTGGAAGAGCCAGGAAATATCATTACCGGCTTTCCATGTGTTTTTTTTGTGTGTGTAGTGCAACTGTTCAGAATGGTATTTTTGCCTTAAAATAATTGAGTTTTCTATTTACAATGTAATGAGATTGTGCTACCATAAAGGATATTACCAACTGTATTTGGAATTTCATTACAATTTAGTTGAATAATCACAAAAGGTTAAAAAAGATCCATCTTTAAATTGCATATGATTTATGGATATGCTGCAGGAAATGGAGCGTCTCTGGTTTGGGCGAGTAATGATTATCTTTTTCTATGTTCGTGTGACTTGTGTTCTGTGCATTAGTGGGACCCTATGGGGAATACATTGAGAAATTAAAGTGACTCTTCTATGATCTCGTCATCGAATTCGAGAAAACAGACTCTGCTACTAATGATGCACAAGGAAGTAATGAGATTAAAAAGAAAATCTATAGCACTCCTCCACATTCAAAATACCAGGCTCTAATTATGGCCAGTCATTATACAGGAAACCATTTTGATTTCGCATTTTGGGGGTCATGCACTAAGCAGTGATAAGTGAGTTTTCTGGGTGCTATGCACAAAGCAGTTATAAGTGCTTTTAAGTGAGATACATGCCTTTATAGCGTGATACTGCCTGTTGTGTGATTCACCAAGCAGTGATAACACTGCAGTATCGTGCTATAATGGCATTTTTTCCCACTTAAAAGCACTTATCACTGTTTTGTGAATCTCACAGCAGGCAATATCACGCTATAATGGCTTTTTATCTCACTTAAAAGCACTTATCACTGCTTAGTGCATGACCCCCTATGTGTCTATTTTTGTTGTTCAGTAAGTCAGGGGTGCTCAAGCCCCCAACCGGTTAGGTTTTCAGGATATCCCTGCTTCAGCACAGGTGGCTCAATCAGAGGGTCAGTCGAAGACTGAGCCACCGGTGCTAAAGCTGGGATATCCTGCAAACCTGACCTGTCTGGAGGCGGTGGGTGGGGGGCTTGAGGTGAGGTTTGAAGTTCAGCCCCCCTGAGAAGTCCATCTTGTCAGCAGGAGCAAGCAAACGTCATACTTTGTATAACAAACACAGCCATTCGGTGGTGTCTAGATTTGTGGATGACTTATTCTGCAAGCATTCGATGCCGAGATGTCTTTCATAATGTCCAACTACTCTTAAATCTTTTGTTGGTGTTGCAATTCCCCGGGGATCATGGGACTAATGCTGAGCATGTCTTCAATGTCATCCCCGCGGAGGCTGCCATGATCTCAATGTGAATCGTTACCAACTAGGCCGTTAATAACTGCATTATTAAGTTGGTTTCTTTTGTTCCTTGAAAGAAACAATCTTGGTTTTTTTTTTCATTCTGTTCTCATCACATCTAAAGAAAATATATCCAGTGCATCATAATATATTATTTATTAATAACGATGTCTTTAGTTTTTGATGACGCGTCTCCCAGCTGCGTAGCATAAATGGGATAAGGGAGACGTTACACAGAGGATGGAACAGAGAGTATGTCATTCTGCATATTCGCCATGTTCCTGTGTACAAACCCGTGGATTTCAGAATATTAAGCAAGTTTATTTAAGGTGTGATGGTGACTTTGGTCTCGGTAGCTATATCAACATGTTCTACCAACTAAAGGATTCAAAAGAGGAACTTAGGGGTAGATCGTCAGAAGGTCGCTAATTTTTTAAGGTTAATTTATTTATTCTTGAAAACGAGAGGTAACTCTCAATGTATTACTTCCTGGTAAGACATTTTTTTGATTATCTCAATCTAACGTATCCATATCCGTTACGCGTATCCCCAAAGCTGCTTAACGCTATGTTCAGACATTTTTTCTTAAAAATCAGGGAACCTAACATTTTAACGGACTTTATGCTTCTTCATAAGCAAATCATATGGCAATGAGCACTTTACCCAACCCCGGAGATCCTCCGACCTCCGTTATTGTTAACGTTATGCTAATAACGTAATGATATTTAGCGCCTGCTGAAAGCTGCCCTGACTCATTTCTAAACCCTGAGCAGCACTGTGTTATTTCCCCAAATAGCCTACAAGCAATGTGATGACTTAACCCTTTAATTACAAAAAGTGTATCATACAAAGATATATATTATGAATCATATAAATGTCGGAAACACTAAAATATATATATATACAGTGGTCGACAAATCCCCAAAAAATCTACTCGCCAAACAAAAAAAAAATCTACTCACCACCTAGTACCACACGTGTGCTGCTTGGGCCAATAGGAGCTCGCCACGATGTTAAATCCACTCGCCCGGGGCGTGCAAATGTATAGGTTTGTCGAACATTGTGTATATATATATATCAGGGGGCCTGGGAAAGAGGTCTTTTCACTTCAATGACAAACCTTCACGCACTACTGATGAGGGGCCCATTACAAACAAGAAGCCTCATACAGATTCAAGACCCATCTTGCTTGAAACTTTAAGCTCAGGTTAGTTAAGAAAACTACCAAACAAAAAAATGTTTTTTTTAAAGGGACAATATATAATATCTAAAAAAAAAAAATTTATATATATATATATAATTTTTTTTTTTTAGATATTTTAGATATTTTTTAGATATTATATATTGTCCCTTTAAAAAAAACATTTTTTTGTTTGGTAGTTTTCTTAACCAACCTGAGCTTAAAGTTTCAAGCAAGATGGGTCTTGAATCTGTATGAGGCTTCTTGTTTGTAATGGGCCCCTCATCAGTAGTAAATATTTAGCAGCTTAAGTTTTTTTTAGGGGATTATGAATGTCGTAAGAAGCCATTAAAAGAGCGCAGCCTGCTGAAGCTGATTGGAATCTGATTGCGTGAAGGTTTGTCATTGAAGTGAAAAGACCTCTTTCCCAGGCCCCCTGATGATAGATCAGGTATGCTTAATCTTGTATTTGATCTCCAGTCCTGATTCCACATCAGAAGAAGCTTAAATACACTTCTGGCAAGAGGAATCTCTTTCCTCCAAGGCCTTTCTTTAAGTGATTTTGTGGAAAATACATTGTCACATATCCTACAACCCTGTGCTACATTCCATGAGCCAGCTTAAATAGCTGAAAATATAAATGTTGACTTTGCTTTCAAACCGGAAACCGATTCACACAACGAAGGAAGTGAAGGAACTTGGCTTGCCTGTGAAAATTCTAATAATCATTAGGGGCGCCATCCAGGTGACAAAACAGGATTTGGTCCCAGTAATGTTTATGACAATGTTACATCAATGTAGTAGAGTAATTTCCAACTCTGCAATAATTTGGCTTATCTCAGGGGTTGTGGTGGGCGGCTGGGCGCTGACAAATATGGCGCTAGAAGCTTTTTAAATTATTTTTACTATAGGTTCCCTTGTATGGCAACATCTTCATACAGTCACAAATAAATGCAGGCTGTTGCACCGTTTACATTTTCACATGCAATGCTCGTCATCTGTATAAGCTTCTTACTTTACATAGGAATGGCTCCTGTTAACATTCCTGCCTTGCAAAAGTGTGGGCGGGGCCCCTCCTTTTGGTGATAAGCTAAAGGAGACGATCACTGATCCTGGCCGATCCTGCTCGGTGATAGACTCTCACTGGTCACTAACCATGCTTGGTAGGGAACTGCCACTTCCTGAAAGATACTGGACACAGACTTTCCCTGTCTTGAAACTGCCCCTTCCGCAGGGGTATTCACGACTGAACGCGAGGCTCTGCTTGCCAGGCAGCTCCCATGACATCCTGGGGCCTTCTCAGTGTTGCTCGCTTTGGCATGTCTGCATTCCCTCTGTGGGACGTGCTTTTCTCTATGGGCCATACTAAAAGATCCTGACTACATGGATACTGTCCCCGACTGAAACATAATAAAGGGGGACCTGCACTATACATGATGTTTGTCTTCTCTTACTTGCTTTTCCTTTATGGATTCATGTTTAATGGTGTTTGCAACCTAAAAAGTTGCAGTATTTGAAGGAGTGACCTTGCAGCTAAGATGCTGACCTCTAAAGTGGAAGACAATGGCTCTAGACTCCAAACCCTCTTATATGAACTTAATACGGCCACATCATTGCTTTAAGCCTCTGGTAAAATAGCTAGATTGTAAACTCAATCAAGCAGATATTAATTATCCCACAACTGCTATTCTATTCTGCTCTATCCTGTACACTATCAGAGCTATAGAAGGAGTTGGAAATAGGTCCTTTTGTCAGTTAACCACTTGCATGACTTGATTGCACGTTTATAACGGTTTCTTTCAGCTGGCCTCTGAGATGCGTGTCTGTGACTGATGTTAACCTTTCTGACTAAATGCTGACCCGTCATATGTTGTGAGTTCACATGAATGCTGCTCAGCTCTGCCTGCTAGCACATGATGTGTTTACCATGCCGCATGCTATTTATGACATTAGGCGGAAGGTTGACTGAGACCTGGTTTAGCTTCGCCTATTTCATGAATGGTAAAAGCTGTGTCTGTTCGGGGATGTGACCCAATTACAAAAGAAACTAACCGCAGGTTAAATCTATGGATCTGCTAATGTGCAACAAACCGGCAGCCCAATCCCGAGGCCCAATTCTTGTATTACCCAGAGCAGGGGCCTGGTGGCATCTGTGCATCTTTCACTTTCCGTTTTTAGTCCCACACAGTGTAAGCAAGAGGTGGAATCCTGTTTAAATCACATTGTTGGCTCCCTGTGAACTTGTAGTTGCTTTACCTCGTACTGTACCTCTGCCACCAAAACCAGATGGAAGCTTTTTAAGCCAAATTTGTATGAAAAGGACCAAGTACAGTTCAGTCACGTGTGTGTGTGTGTGTGTGTGTGTGTGTGTGTGTGTGTGTGTGTGTGTGTGTGTGTGTGTGTGTTTTTATTAGGGTAACAGACCAGTAACTCCATTTCTGCTCAGGGCTTAAAAAACTCAGCATTTTTTTCTTTTTACACTGTGTCCGGGCCACACCTCTCTGGTCAATTCGTGCCCTACAGACCCTCGTTCAAAATAAGACTGGGACAATCATAGTTTTATCTTAACCGATTTCCTCTTATTCATCCCACTCTTTTTTGGACAAAAACCTGATCGCCAACTAGTTTTGATAGCAGAACCTGCAATTCAGCTGCATATATGTATTTTGCATGAAATTAATGACACTCGTGCACAGTGTCATCAATTTAGTAACTTTGCTTTTTAACTACTTACTATTTTTCATTTACCACTCCCGGCACTAATGAAAACCTGTCGTCATTTGAATAGGTCAGATAATAGAGAGAAATGCTGCACACCTCAAAATTGAAAAAATTGATACAGTTACCGGTGCTCCAGTGTTAGAACGAAAGCCTGCAGTCAGTCCTGGATAGATGAACAAAGGAACATAGGGCACAACGGGTTTAGCAAATCAAACTCATTTATTGAGCCAACACGACGTTTCGACCATAATGGTCTTTTTCAAGTGACACCCTGCTGGATCCATCTGTGTATGCTATAGGTCATATAGGTGTCAGGGATATTTGTATCCTTACTAATTGCTGTGATTCCATGTTCTGTTTGAAGTCCGCAAGAAGCCCTTCATTATTTAAAACCCATTAACTGATCTCCAAGATATGGTAGCATAGTAACTTAATAGTTTTAAAATGAAAAACCTGCCCCACGAGTTCACCCTTTGCTAAATTATAACATTCCCTATTGTGTCAGACTTATCACATGCCATTAAATGATAGTAGGACATTGGTAACACTTGTGATGTCTTCGTAATACACGAGTGACTTGCAAAACCGAGTTCTCGGACTCTCTCACATGCTGATTGTGTAAGGGGAAAAAACAGGCCAGAAGGGACACTTCAACATATATTATCTCTTACTGTGCATGCAATGTCTTGTATATAATGCATAACCTCTCTCACCTAATATACCCATGTATTTGTAACCATGTATCTGTCATCGTAACTCTGTGCCCAGGACATACTTGAAAACCAGAGGTAACTCTCAATGTATTACTTCCCGGTAAAACATTTTATAAATAAATAAACTTTCGTACGGGGTGGCCAACTCCAGTCCTCAAGGGCCACCAACAGGTCAGGTTATCCCTGCTTCAGCACAGGTGTCTCAGTCAGAAAGACTGCGCCACCTGTGCTGAAGCTGGAATATCCTGAAAACCTGTCCTGTCGGTGGCCCTTTCGGACTGGCGTTGGCCACCCTTGCTTGAGTATTTAAAGCATTAACCCCATACACACAACAGTAGCTTATACCAATTAAACTCCTATAATGTTAGTATCTCGTCTCCTGAGCATGTACTGCTCATTAAAAAAAACAAAATGGTGTAAAATCTGGGTTCTTAACCTCTAGCTTCTGAGGTTACCAGGGTAACGTCACGCTGCTCTGGAGGGAGCCCTGTTTTTAACCTGCTACTTTAAGTGATCGAGCAATATAGGGATATTTGTCCGATCCATTAAAGTAAATTCATCGATATTCTAAAAACCGCCATCAGTTACACACATCCTGTCGTGTACAAAGTAGTTACACATCAAACCAATAACCTGAATAATGGGGGGGGGGGGGTTGTTTTTTTTTTCTCTGCCCCTTCAGTGTTTCGAAGGGAAATACATTGTTCTAGCACAAAATGTGTTAAAATCCTAATCTTCAAGTTTAAAAGCATTGCTGTCTCCTCAATTGTAATTGTTTGAGTATAATTGTATGTTTGACTTTTTTAATCCATATCACTTATGCGTTGACAGTTGGCATTAGTGACACCTTTTTATGATTTTTCACTCTATATGGATAATAATTACAAAGAAGCTTTACTGCACGATTCAGGGAGGGGGTTTCAAGGCAAACGGCACCTTTGTACTTTGTACTTGATCCGGATTCTGTACAACTTTTGTACTTAACCCGGATTCTATACCACTTTTGAGTTATCAACTTTTTTTATATACAATATATACAGTCGTGTGAAAAAGTAAGTACACCCTCTTTGAATTCCATGGTTTTACATATCAGGACATAATAACAATCATCTGTTCCTTAACAGGCCTTAAAATTAGGTAAATACAACCTCAGATGAACAATAACATATGATATATTACACCGTGTCATCATTTATTTAATAAAAATAAAGCCAAAATGGAGAAGCCATGCGTGAAAAACTAAGTACACCTTATGATTAAATATCTTGTTGAACCACCTTTAGCAGCAATAACTTGAAGTAATCATTTTATGTATGACTTTATCAGTCTCTCACATCGTTGTGGAGGAATTTTGGCCCACTCTTCTTTAGAACGTTGCTTCAGTTCATTGAGGTTTGTGGGCATTTGTTTATGCACAGCTCTCTTAAGGTCCAGCCACAGTATTTCAATTGGGTTGAGTCTGGACTTTGACAGGGCCATTGCAACACCTTGATTCTTTTCTTTTTCAGCCATTCTGTTGTAGATTTGCTGGTGTGCTTGGGATCATTGTCCTGTTGCATGAACGAATTTCGGCCAAATTTAGCTGTCGGACAGATGGCCTCACATTTGACTCTAGAATACTTTGGTATACAGAGGAGTTCATGGTCGACTCAATGACTGCAAGGTTCCCAGGTCCTGTGAAGTATATAAAAAATGCGTTTTATCAGTAAAACGGTAAGTAATCTGCGTACATCAGATAAGTTGAATGAAAGCATTGACTGTGAAACACACAGAGGTTACCAGTCAGCAGGTAAGTACACAACAGGAGATCATCTCATAACGATGGTATGGGGGTCATCACGACTCATCAGTGGCGGTGGCCTCTCTCACTAGTGGCACCAAAGATCCGTCTCGGAGCTGGCGTCTCTTCTGTCAAGATGGTGTCATTCCGGTCAAATGGGTACCAGGAAACAGAGGATAAAAATCCCTTCTGGTGTAAAAGTCACATCCAGTGGTGACTTGTTTAAAATGTCCATATATACCAATTATTCGTGTATCACAGAGCAGTAGAAAGCCCGAGTAGAAGCTGTGCATGTTGTGGACCGGTCAATGACGTCACTGTCAGTCGCGCAAGCTCCTCCACGGGGCGTCGCGTACACAGAGCGTCACACTCGATGCCGGTACACACTAAGTTCCACAAGGGGATCACAGGCTAGGAAGCTATTAAAAAAGTGACAGTCCTACGTGTTTCGTTTCCATCCCTGATGAAGTAGCATTGGCGCTACGAAACGCGTAGGACTGTCACTTTTTTAATATCTGTTCACCAGGACAGACCTATAGGCTCAGCTAACTCTGAGCCTGGTGGTCTGGTAACACTGTGTATGTGTATATATAAGCTGGATTACAATACTCCACATACAAACGCAGCTATGGACATATTGAGCTAGCAGCCCTCTTCAATCGCTAACACTCTTACCTATTTTAGGAGTAGTCATCTGATGACTTAGAATTGTACTTGAAATAGCCATTACCACGATTAGTATAATTATATAACCGTGGATAAATATTGTGTCTAACAGCTATTCCCTCATTTACACCGTCGTTTTTGATAATTAGCACACAGACACCTTCTTCATTTTTAATTTGTTTTAATTATTTGGTTCATTGTATATTTTGCTGCAATAAATATATTTTAATTCATTAATAAATAGTACTTTTAATTTAGCTAAGGGTGCTTTCTCGAGTGCGACACAATAGGGAGCTTTCTTTCTTTTTGTTTCTATGGGTATACACTCCTAATTTAAGTCACCATTTGTGTCTTAACACTTTGAAGTTTTATTAGCTGCGCACTTTAAACCACATTTTTTTCTTGTCCTGTATCTTGTTTTTCTTTCCCATGTCCTGTGGCTGCAAAAACAAGCCCAAATCCTCACCCCTCCACCACTGTGCTTGACAGTTGGTATGAGGTGTTTGTGCTGATATGCTGTGTTTGGTTTTTGCCAAACATGGCGCTGTGCATAATGGCCAAACATCTCCACTTTGGTCTCGTCTGTCCAAAGGCCATTGTTCCAGAAGTCTTGTGGTTTGTTCAGATGCAACTTTGCAAACCTAATCCGTGCCGTCATGTTCTTTTTAGAGAGAAGAGGCAACCCTTCCAGACAAACCATACTTGTTTAGTCTTTTTCTAATTGTACAGTTGTGAACTTTAACATTTAACATGCTAACTGAGGCCTGTAGAGTCTGAGATGTAACTCTTGGGTATTTTGCAATTGCACGGTCTGACCTTGGGATGAATTTGCTGGGATGTCCACTCCTGCGAAGATTGGCAATTGTCTTAAATGTTTTCCATTTTTGAATAATCTTTCTCTCTGTAGAATGATGGACTTTAAATTGTTTGGAAATGGCCTTATAACCCTTCCCAAATTGATGGGCAGCAACAATTGCTTCTCTAAGATCATTGCTGATGTCTTTCCTCCTTGGCATTGTGTTAACACACAACTGAATGCTCCAGACCAGCAAACTGCTAAAACGTCGGCTTTTATAGAGGTGGTCACACTTGCTGATGATCAATTAATCAAGGGCATTTGATTAGCAGCACCTGTCTGCTACTTAGCATCTTAACTCCTATGGAAGCAGTAAGGGTGTACTTAGTTTTTCACACATGGCTTCTCCATTTTGGCTTTATTGTTGTTAAATAAATCATGACACAGTGTAATATGTCATGTGTTGTTGTTCATCTGAGGTTGTATTTACCTAATTTTAAAACCTGATGATTGTTATTATGTCTTGATATGTAAAACCATGGAATTCAAAGAGGGTGTACTTTCTTTTTCACATGACTGTATGTCCTGTTGACTCCTGCATGTCTTTCAACAGACTTGCCCATTTATCTGCGTTAATAAAACCTCACTATCTACAGTCATAATAAAAAGAATTAAAACATTCAACCAGTTGTAAAGTTAAATTATGAAATCCATAAATCCATAAATACACCATTTCCATTTTTTTTTATCTCCGATTTTATTGAAAATGGTTAATTTTATGATTAAATACACCATTTCGTAATGTTTCTCATATGTAAAAAAAAGTGCTGCCACTTTCTTTTTTATTTCTTTAATAAAATTATTTTTTTTTACTGTGAATTAGGTATCCAGGGCCTTGCTCCGACAGCTAGATTGTATAACATATACACACAAATAATTGATACAAGACATTGAACAGGCCTTTCTAATGCAGAAGTATTTCATTTTGAAACATGGGAAGTGGAGCCATCCCACCATGGAGCAATGTGAACTAGTGGCAGTGACTCTCTTCGTCAGCTATTAGTCGTTCAACATAGGTGCCTTTGAAATAATAAGACGAGTATAAGTACAGTAATTCTACATTTTTATTTTTTATTTTTTTTGCATTTATTTATTTTTAACCCCTTTTTCTGTGGAGTCTACATGAGTTCCCTGAAAAGAAGTAAACTGTGTTTATCACAGAGTACGTGCAGGCTTAGGGAGGGTTTTAGTGATCTTTGCCCAATCTGTTTTATGATCAAACGGTTTGTAGGAAATTGGAAATCTTCCTTTCGTTTGGAACGTGTATATGATGTTCTGCCCTTTTTTCATTCTTGTTAATATATGTGTATATATTTTTTAATTTTTTTAAAGAATGATATATCTCAATGTATCCACCTTCCTCTCAAATATGTTCTGGGATACAATGCAGAGACAAACGCAGGACGGCACAATCAACATACGAAAATTGTAAGCGAATCCGGTAAAGAACATTGTCGCAGATTAAAATATATGTGCCGTCAAAAAAACTTGTAAACCTGATTATGCTATGACAGCACTAATTACAATATTAAAATGAGTACACGTTTGTCTCTGGTTGTAAGTGGTATGGGAGCGTTAAATATCAGCTGTTTTTTAGTAGGGTTGCCAGGTGTCCAGTATGGAACCAGACTGTCCTGTATTTGGACACTCTGTCCAGTAAAAAAATTAGAGGTAATACTTGACATGTATGTGTATACCGGTATTACCTCTCTGGACATAGTTACTTGTCCGCCTGGGGGGGGGGGGAGGCACGGGAGAGCAGGGCTGTTAGGGGACTGGGCAGCTTCCTCCACCCTAATTGGCTACTGCTGGGTAATGCAGCCAATCAGGAGGAGGTGTCAGGAACGTGGGGGTGGGGCCGAGGAGAGGAGGAAACAACATGGAGTTGAGAGGGGGGTGTGTTTAAGTGCGTCACACCTTTCACCATTGTGATCAGTACTTTTAGAGAAGCCATCTGGCAGTCCAATATGTTTCAGCGTTGCAAAATTTGGAGCCAGGCAGGTAATGCTTACAAATGTCAAGAAACGTACCTAAATCCTGTTCCGGGTCTGTTGGGCATACAGGGATGTTGGTGCAAACAGGAAGGAGGTCGTCTTTTTTGCAGACGTTGTACTGCAGTCTGCGGCGCATTTCTCAGCGCTGACAAACACAGTTAGTGTAAAGAAGGCGACAGGGAGGAAAGTGCTGTTCCTCTCGCTCACTTGCACATTTTTGTGCTCATTAAACTTTTCATGGTTTGGACAATTGCAGGTTTCAGGGCTGTTAAGCGTTGAAAAAGAGGCATTTCAGAAGCAATTCCTCCCTTCTCGCTTCCTTAGTTGTCATGGACACGCCACATACCTCCCCTCCCCCCAACAACTATTCAGTATATTTACCCTCCGTTTACTAATTAAGACTTTTCTAAACAGTTTGTGTTTTGCCAGTAGAACTACTTTTTTTTTTTTTAATTAACACAGATCTTTCTTTTAAGCTCTATAAGGACAAGGGCATGCAATTTATTTTCTAAAAACGTCCTTTTTAATGTTCCTGCTGTCAGATTTTATGTTCAGTTTAACACGTATGTTTTGCATTTACATTGATTGGCATTGGCACAACTTGTCTCCTCCTAGAATGCTGAAGCAGTACATTATAGATGGAAGTACAGATTAACCCATTCACAATCAGTGAGGGTGGCAACATATTGTCGTTTAAAGGAGCTATCCAGGCAATATCCTACATGTGCTTTTTAAATTGGTTCTGTAGTAATTTACTACTTTTTTTTTATTCCACTCTTAATGCCATTTTTTATGAGTTTTCATATAATCCTGATAATCTTTTGATTTCTACAGACGGTTATAAACACTTCCCCAGCAGTGCAAGATCTTTGCAACACTTTCCTGTTTCCACTTTCCTGGTGATAATTTGTTGCAAATATTCCCAGCCGTTTGAGCTACAAACTGAAACAATAGATAATTTTACTTTAGTAATATAAGAATACATTGTAGCTGCTGAGTTACACTGACTGGAGGATTAATTTGAAACTGAAAGGCAGCCATTTATTGAACCCTGAGAAGCAGGATCTTTGCTGATCTATCACTGGAGAACTAATCGATCGAAAGGCCGCATATATTAAAAAAATATATGTATGTATACATGTGAAAGGCAGGGTTGCAGACCTGTCTAAGACATGCAAATGAGCATACAGTAATATTTCCATTTGCTGCATGCTTTGCTGTGGAGGGGTTTTGTCACTTTTTTTTACCCATCATAACTTAACTAAGTATGGTGAAACCTATCCCATGCTTCATTTTGCAAAGCTAGTATAACCAGCCTAATACTGATGAGACCCTATATGTCGAAACTGCTGTCTGTGAGTAGGTTTACTGGCTATGCTTCTTTACCCAGACTGTGCTTTAAAGCTGTGCAATACAGCAGGCATAAGCTTATAGGGGACCATGCCATATGGTTTTTAAGCAAAAGGTGGCACTGTGTGCTCATTTGCATGTCATTTCCCAGAATCCCTTCCTTCAGTGCAAGCACTGTATGCTGGGTGACAATGGTGAAAGGTAGGGCTGCAAACCTGTCTAAGGCTGAGTCCATAGAAGGCACGTCCGTGCTGAGCCATGCATCCTCCATAAGGATGTCTTTAGAGGGGGCTCACGCGAGCGTCCGCAGGCGTGCTGAGGCGCTGGATTTTTCAGCCGACAGCCAAACTGTTTTTCAGAGCGCTGTCGGCTGAAAACATCCAATCAGCGCGGAGCAGCGTCAACGTCACGGCGTCTTGACGTCTGTGCGTCGCGGGCGATTGGCCCAGCGACGTCACTGCCCCTCCTCCCTCAGTCTCCCCCCGCCTCCCGATCACGCCCGCTGGCTAGCCTGCATGGGCATGAAATCGCACAGATTTCAGCAGGCGAGCCTCAGCATCAGCGTGCCTCAGCCCTGCTACCCCCTCCATGGCCCAAGCCTAAGACATGCAAATGAGCACACAGTAATATTTCCATTTGCTCTCTCTGTCTCTTTGCTCTCTCTGTCTCTCTGTCTCTCTGTCTCTCTGTCTCTCTGTCTCTCTGTGTCTCTGTGTCTCTGTGTCTCTGTGTCTCTGTGTCTCTGTGTCTCTGTGTCTCTGTGTCTCTGTCTCTCTCTTTTTTTTTTTTTTTTTTAGCTGCTTGCACTGCCTCTTTAGAATCGGTGTCTCAGTACTGTTTGATTTGTCCTTTTGTACGTTTAAAGGTGCTGAGACATCACCTTGTTGCATATTTTATTGGTGGCCCTGTGTGTTTGTAGTTGCATCTAACTGCAAATTCTAAACACAAACATAAGAGAAGGCTTCTCTGTTTACATACAGCAGGTTGCGGACTGTTGGAATCCCCCACAAAGTCAGTAACGTAATGAATTGAAGAGCATGAAACTAACGGCATAGACGGGACTACATTTTATTTGGCCTTATCCAAGGAAATAAAACCTTAAAACATTGCCAGCAGGCGCTAGTTTTCACATGCATAAATGTGAAAGCAGATGGAAGCTTTGTGACTCTTGTGAATATTTTTACATTTCATGGATATCAGTCACATGGAACAGGATCTCCTGGAATGTTTTTCTCTGGGCGCATTTGTGCCCTCGTGTGCAGAATTTATCATTTCCAGTTCAGAACAGCTCACCATTCAGCAACATGTTTAATTACTCTTTAATTAGATATGTTTCACTTTACTAAAAAAAAAAAATTGTCTTCTATAAAAAAAAAAAATAAAGTTGTAAAATAAATAATTCACCTATACAGGCATACCCCGCATTAACGTACGCAATGGGACCGGAGCATGTATGTAAAGCGAAAATGTACTTAAAGTGAAGCACTACCTTTTCCCCACTTTTGATGCATGTACTGTACTGCAATCGTCATATACGTGCATAACTGATGTAAATAACACATGTGTAACAGGCTCTATAGTCTCCCCGCTTGCGCACAGCTTCGGTACAGGTAGGGAGCCAGTATTGCTGTTCAGGACATGCTGACAGGCGCATGCGCGTGCTGCCGTTTGCCTATTGGGCGATATGTACTTACTCGCGAGTGTACTTAAAGTGAGTGTCCTTAAACCGGGGTATGCCTGTATTTACTTGTGTAGTTTCTCATTTCAACTGTGCTCTCTCAAAAATTCACAGTTTGCGTATTTGATCACACCACTATATAATCATTTCTATCTCCTCCTTTTTTCCTCTTGTTTTATTTCTCATGTCAATCATCTGCCTGTGTTATAGTAACCATTTTGTTTCCCCTATGCAAAATATATATAAATCCCCCCTCCCCCCTCTTATGTGAGATTTGCTGGGTACTCTGAGCATTGATTTGTCATTGTATCACTCACAGTACACTTTAAGGCGAAACCTATGAGATTTGCAAGCGCTGCACATTATAGTTTAAGCTATGAAGTACTTGAATCATAAACTGCATTAAATCATCTAATGTCCAGGACCAATACGGCCACTTGAGGTTTGAGCTATATCGCTCACTAGAAAATCCAGCCGACTTCATTTATGTGACTTGTGAGCAGCGATGTTTTCACAAACGATTGTGCCAATTGTTCTCAAAATTGTTTTACGTTTTATGCAGCGAAATAAAGTTTTACTTTGTCGATTTTTCAACCTAATAAAACATTTTCAGTAGGAACGTTTATCTGTGGCTCACAATGTGCCAATATTTGTCCAATGCGCGGAAAACGGAGATCCCTTAGCAAGGCATTTTGCTTTGGTGACTTTTTTGTTAACTCTTTTTACATTCAGTTTAAAATATATATTGAGACCCTCAATTGTGTACAATATATTTGTTACATATTGATATTTGATGGTGAAAGAGCTGGTTTTCATAGATTCCTACACCACTATAAAGTGGCTTTACCGTCTATTTTTTTATTTTTTTTTAACTATGTTTGAAACGGCATCTCCGGAGCTGAACCGCATTGACTTCAACTTTGGGGACAAGCTGCTTCCAGAGATGTGTACAGCACCTGCTGAGCACTGGAAATGTCTGATTAAAGGTCCCACGGGCCAATAGAAAGCCTGAACGTCCTCCCTGGCGGCTTCCTATTGGTCACCGGAGCTGAAATTAATGCGGTTCAACTCCGGACATGCCCTGCTTTTCACGTTGGGGTTGAGGGGAGCAATAAATATTGTTAGGGGGGGGGTGTTAAGGCAAAGCTTCAATTTCTGATTTGAATCTCCTTTTTTCTAAATTTTAGAATTTGTCTTTTCTTCTGATTTGAACAACTATTGTGAACAAAACGTAGACAAAAATAACATTTTTTTTCCATCGCCCTCATGAGCAATTTGTGTAAAAGTCCTATCTTTTTTTTTTTGTTTTTTTATGCTTATTTAAATGAATTGATGCTTGTTGAAGCCCAGAGGAAGTCTCAACTTCAGTTTTACTGCTGAGCTCAAAAAGGTGTGACATTATACCCCTAAGAATAGCTTATAAGTATATACAATTCATTATACATTATAATCTGTTGCTTAGTGTGTGGTGGGTTTTTTCTTTGTTTTTTTTTCTTCTTTAACACGATAATGTAGTGGCTGTTAATTGGAAGTCACACCTGTGGCTTACAATTATTTATTTATTTTTAATTTTCATGTTACAAGTGAAAAAAAGGCAGTGCACCTTGAGAGAGCATAGAGCCCAAAACGCGTAGGTGGACACCTGCTGTAGCCCTGGGGGGCTTTTGTCTGATCTTTTATTGAAATAAATGCTTTTTTTTGCTTCCGTGAGCCTCCTCCTGTTTTTCTAGGCAGTGCACTGCCTTTTTTTCACTTGTTCCTGCTCCTTACCTTGGTGGACTGCACGCTACTGATTTACTGCTGTGGAATACTCCCCCCGGATCCTGGAATTCAAAAAGTGAGTTACATTTGTGGGTTGCCATACCCTTATTTCTCACTGTATGGGACAATGGTTGTACTATTTATTGGTGCCTGATGGCATTAAGTACTAGTCCCCTAAACCCTATTAGGGTAACTTTATCATATACCACAGTTTATTGGGAGTAGTCCTGTTGCAGACGCTTAAATGTTTAAAGGACTCGTTTATTCTGATGCACCGGCGTTCTACACATCTATTAATTTCCATATTAGAATGGTTGTACTTTATTTCTACCACGCAATGTGGATGTAGACCTTTTTGCAACATCTCTTGATTCATTTTTGTTCCCCTTTAATCAGGGGAATCATCTATGGTAAATTTGACATTTCCTTTATTATTATTTCATTAACATTGAAACAATCATTTAGAATGAGGATATGATTGGGGAAATGTTGAAGAAGCCTATTTATTGTAGGATGAACAATACCCTAGAGTTCCTAGAAATAAAGACTCCCGACAGGAAGCTATTGGAATGATTTATGACCACTTCAACCAATAAAGTAAGCAACTAGCAGGATTCTTGACAAACTCTGGAATGTCCTTTGGTGGGACTCTGCCATGTGCAGGTAATTCATCAGCATTTTCATTCTGGCAAATCTAGGTCCAGAAATATATTCTTAAAGGTTTTTTTTTTAGTTAAGTGCTCTTAGTTCAGAATATTATCCACACACGATGTTGAATATCAGAGCAATCCTAAATCTGGCAACGAATGTAGTATAGTATAACACCGTGAATAATTTAGATCACAGCATGATCAAAATTGATGTTGGAAAGTACAAACTTTTCTCGATTACTAAAGTGAGATATATATATATATATATATATATATATATATATATATATATATATATATATATATATATATATATTTATTTATTTTTGTATGGCGTTTATAAGATTTAGAAGACACTTTATTCCTAATTCCATGGTAAGAATAGGACTCGGATTCTGTTTTTGTTTTCTTCTGGGTTCTCGGAAGTTTTGCGAAATAACTGAAATTACGGAAATAACTTTCCTATTAAGAAAAGTATGAACTAAATTAGTCATTTTGCTGCCAACCATGTTTCAAAAACAGATTTTCCATCGAAATTGGACACTTTCATAGAATTCAGTTTTAAAAGGTTGATCAAAAAAGCTCGGGGGTGAATTCCCATAGGTAAGAATGCATTGTAATTAAAATGTATGCTAACTCACAATGCACCATTCAAACAGATGAGAGATTTGAAATCATTTCCCAGAAAAAATCCAAGTCATTAACTTTAAAATCTTTTGGTTTAAATGAAGTAACTGATTATTTGTTCCACATATTCAGACATAATTAAGCAAATAATGTAATGTGTTGGCCATTATTTAAATGCTGGTATCGTCCACACTGCGGTGCATTGATAACGTGGCGTGCCAAGGAGATGCCGCAACACCTGCAGGGCAGAGACTGGTAATACAAACGTGTTCTTGTTCAATTTGGCTATTCAATCCTTCACCTACTGTAAGCCTTATCCAAGTATTAGAAAAACAGTTTTGCACGTCTGTGTGTTGACAAACTCTTTATGTGCAGTGGCCCTAACCTCCAAGGTTGTCTGGTGTGTGAGGTTTCTCAGGGTGAATGTTCTGCCATGATTTTGACCATTTAGCCAGTCCAGCGATTTAAAGTCAGCAAAGCATTTAAAACTGAAAGTTTACAAATGTCTTTGTAGGTAAAGGGGACGAAACCGTTTTTGAGAAGATCTGTAGAGTTATTAGGCAGACATGACTGTGCTTAACCCAATGATGTAAGGGAGTTAGGACAATGTGATGGGCAATGCATTGCTTTGGTATTGATCTTCAACGTCACAGGGTTGGAGGGACCTGCAAGTGCAAAGGCCTCACCTGGGCCCAAGAGAAGAAACACCACAGTATGCAATGGCCATTACTATTGTTAGAAAATAGCTGGGGGCACATACATTTTCTTAAAACCAGGAAATACTGAATGATATATTTATGTACTATGTGACTAGGGTGAAAAATAAAATGTAAAGGGAATTTGCAAAGATGCCTGATTTTGGGGAGGCCTTCTGGGGCGTGCGGTGACGGGCCTTCAAATGTCATGGCTGTAGAGGGGCAGGACCCCTTCACCTGGTACTTACGGCTTTGTCAACCCCTCTTGTCTGCGTCCCCGTTGGTAGGAATATGCGAAAGATGTCTTCATATTTTATAAACGTGCACTTGGTTGAGGGATCTCATGAATATTTATTTTTTAGTTTATCTAGCAAATCATAAGAGCCATGTATGTGTCTTGTATACATGTATATCTTTATTTGTAAAGCCCAATCCATGTACCCAGCGCTTTCTCGCAGTAAAACGTGATGTAATGGGTGTAAGAACTTCACACATAAGATAGGAAAAGGAGTTCCTTCCCTGAAGAGCTTACAATCTAACTGGTAAACAGGTAGAAATTACAGAGACCGTCATGGGGGTGGGGGGCCTTCTAAGTGCGTCTGCAAGGGGTCCGGGTAAATGCATATGAGATGTATAGCATCAGCCAGCAGGAGTTACCCAAAGGCTTCATTAAAGAGGTGTGTTTTTAAGATGGTCCTTAGAGCTGGAGTTAGAGGGTGCCAGTTACCTATTTAGGGGAAGGGCATTTCAGATGTGTGGGGCAGTGAGTGAGAGGTTTTAGGCAGGAGGGGGCTTTAGATACAAAATTGGTAGACAGAAGACATCCTTGAGCAGAACGCAAGAGACGGGCAGGTCTGTAGCGAGAACTTAGGACTGAGATGTAAGGGGGGCAGAAGAGGGGAATTTTGAAAGGAATACGGGATTTAACTGGAAGCCAGGAGACGGATTTCAGCAGGAGAGATGCTGAGAAAGATTTCCGAGAGAGTAAAGCGATTCTAGCAGCAGCGTTTAGGATAGAGTTGTAGGTGAGGCAGGAAGTCGGACAGTAGAATGTTACAATACGGGACATGAGAGAATAAAGCCCTGCATTAGAGTTTTAGCAGTAGAGCGAAAGAGGAAAGGGCGTATCTTTGCAATGTTACGTAGGAAAAACAGACATGTTTTAGCTACATTGTTAATGGGGTGACACCTAGGCAGCGTGCTTGTGATTCATTACTGTTGGCAGATCCATCATAATCCCAGTATAAGGGGGCAGTAGGACCATGCTTGGGAGGAAGTCTTAGGAGCTCCGTCTTTCATATGTTAAGTCTGAGTCGGTGGAGGGCCATCCAGAATGCCATAGCAGACATTCAGAGACTTTGGTCTGTACAGCAGGTGTAAGGTCAGGGGTTGAAAGTTATATTTGTGTGTAGTCGGCATAAGGTGATATTTGAACCCAAGAGATGTGAAGGTCACCTAGAGAGAGTGTGTATAGAGAAATGAGAATAGGTACCAGGAGACACCCCTGCAATACGCCTACAGAGATCGGAGGAGGCGGTGTTATCAAATGAGGCACCGAAAGTATGATGGGAGAGATGAGAAGAAATTCAGAATAGAGCTCAATTACAGATACCAAGCTCATGGAAAATGTGAAGGAGAAGAGGGTGGTCCGCAGTATCAAAGGCTCTAGAAAGGTCAAGTAATATAAGCAGGGTGTAATGCCCTTCATCTTTAGCAGCCTGGAGGTCAGTAGTTATTTTTGTGAGAGCTGTTTCAGTGAAGTGAGCAATACGGAAACCAGACTGTAGAGGATTTAGGAGAGACTATGAGGTAAGAAAATAGAGCAAGCAAGAGAATAGGTGAATAGAAGCTTAGAGGCAAAAGGCAGGAAAGAGACTTGATGATAGTTGTAGCGACAGCGTCAAGTCGCTGTTTTTTGGGGGGGGTTTTGTAACTTATTTTTTTTATTAGCGTTTTAGACAAACAAAAAGGAAAGGATACAGAAAATAGTTGGGGGGGCGGGGGGGGAAGTACCACAATTTTAACACAGGTATCGTAAATTATATCGTCGCTGAGTGAGTAACGGCAACACCGCTCACTTCACACAATAATAAAATCTCTGAGAGAGGATACAACTCTCTACCCGCACTGATTCATAGATTCACAGATTCCCCTCAGAGTACCAGGGCTCCCATAACTTATGACATTTTCTTGTGTTATGTCTTCTGCTGTTAATCTCTCCATTGATTGGACCTCATTTACTCTCAATAATCTCTCCTGGGGGGGGTTTGGGTCTTTTTCCAGTCCCCTGTGATTGCACGCCTCGCCGCAGTCAGAATATGTAATAATAATTTGTATGTATTTCGATTTAAATTATCCAAGGGCTTCACCAGGGCCATTGTAAGCGGGTCTAAAAGAATCGTTATCTCAATTATTTCTCGTATCAAATTCTGCACTATTACATTGGCTGGTGTTTTTATTTTTAGCCGTTATAACTGTTGCGTGCTTCAAGGAGTTGGGAAAGGTAGCAGAGCTGAGGGAGGAGTTGAAAATATGTGGGAGCTTGAGGAGATGGGAGGAAATGAGGAAGAGGAGATCAGCAAAGGCACTTCCTCCTCTGTTACAGCGGAAAAAGAGTCAAGGAAGGCGGGGGGGAGCGTTAGGAAAAGGTGCTGAATATGAGGAGGATACAGAGGGGATGTCTTGGCAAATGGAATCCACCTGTTTGGTTTTGAAACAGTCGGCAATGTCCTGAGGTGAAATGGAGGAAGAAAAACAGGTAACAGCCGGTGGGTCTGAGTAGAGAATCAAAGATAGGAAAGAGGTTGCGTGGGGTAGACTGAGTGTTGATTAGTAAAGAAAAGAAGCATTGTCTCCACCCTCACCCCCCCCCCCCCCCAAAACAAACATGTTTATTGATTCTAGTATTGAAGTTTTCTGCATGAACTGAAAATGTGCCTACACCATCATACACATTCACATTCTTTTCCATCCAATAAGGATTACACCAAAGAAAACAAGCAGTTAAGTGCAGCTATTTTAGAAGGCTCTTCGGAATGTGATGCAGCGTTCCAGTTTGAACTGTGTAGCTGCCAGCACTTATTTTCTGGCGCTGCCCCAGGATATGTGACAGCAACGTCCATTCCATCTGGTCCTTAGCAAATACTACGTAACCAAACGTTGAAATATTTGTTACTTTACGCTTCTGTTTTGTGATCCGTTTTTAGATTTGGTCACATGCTGGTCATATTTTCTGCATGGAAATGGTGTTCCTAAACTGATGGCCTCGTGTTTGTCTTGCAGGTTTAAAGAACTGCGGCTCGAAAGATCTTGAATTTCGCACAATTCATTGCGGGCACTGTAAATAAAGAGATGCGCACGCTGGCATGGAGACGTAAAAACAGGTTTGTTAATATTGGTAGTATTGTATGAAATGAATAGGAATAGAAGTGTTTTATCACACCTCTGTCATGTGATACACGATCTGCGATCTGCAATGTGCAATGTTGCAAAGCTCTTCTGACCACATTTGTTTCGATAGGCTCAGATGACCGATTTACAGCATAGTTTGCCTTTCCGTGATCTTACCATTATGAGGGAAATGACAATGTAAAAAATAGTGTTTGTGTACATGCATACATATATACATGCATATGTGCATGCAGTATAATCAGCATAGTCAGCTTGAAGAAAAAAGGTTTAAGCACAAAATAAATTGCTTTTCAAGAAAACGGTTTAATGTCAAAAAGATTTTGATATTAAATTAGGGTTTGTTGTAGGTTGTGCTGTCCTGTATTACATTTTGCTGCGCGCACAGACATCTAAATATAGTGAAAGCACTCCTGTAAATAGAAGGAATATAAATAGAGAATTACATGTAAAGTAGGTGCTCACTAGACTATCCAGGTTCACTTCTCCGGATCAAAATAATACAAAGCAAAAATAGTTGTCCATGGCACTTCAAGTTCTTTAGAAAAATCCAAAAATGTATTTAATTAACACATCGTGGATACAAAGAATAAACTATGAGCGATGTTTCAAAGCAAAAACTGCTTTTTTTTAAAGCTCCTAAGAAGCTTTTTTTTTTTTAATAAATAAACCTGGTGTTGAAGTCAACTTTGTATGTGTGTGTGTGTGTGTGTGTGTGTTCCCATTGGATGAGTCCAAATTAAGATGAATGCACAGTCATACGTGGTTACTGCTTTGCTGGCACACCTAGGCTTCTGTTCTAAACTTCCAAGGAATTGCACATTGACGTGGAAATGTTATATTTTAAGTATGGAATTATTTACGTTCCGGTTTATATACCTTAAAACTAGTCCTGCAGTTCATCTCTAAAGTAAAATTTACCATTCTGTGCCCCATCTCTATAAAGCGTGATATCTTTATTGGGCTTTCCTTGCAATATCACCAGATTAGCCCATTCACTTTATTGGGCTTGTCCTGTGGTAGTACTGGATGGACCCATTGGTTTCAACTGATCTTTCCTTGTGCAAGCAGCAGATCCTCATTGACTTCAGTCTGAACACTTCAGGTCGTGTGGATACTTCGAATCATTTTGTATATTTATCTGCGAATCCCCATGCTGTTGTTTATAGTTTTCTTCTGGTATTGGTGGTAAGAGTATAGATTACTTTGCGCTGAATGGCTGACTCTCGGCATATTCATTCTACATTCTTTCTGCAAAATCATCTCCAGTGGTTGCAAAATATGTATTTTCCTTGCCTTTCAAGTAATGGTTGCTGATTTTATATTTGAAGTATGTTCAGCATCATTAATTACCAATAGTCTGGGAAGGGGGGGAGTTGGGGGGGGCGCTAAACATTTCTGAACTATAGTTCACACTGGAAAAGTTAGCGATAGTTTTGGAAAGACTAAAAATAGTTTCTGGTGTTTTTCTCATGGTATATTTGTAGCATACTGACAAACCACTAAAAGATATGTTAGCGTGTTAGGTCTATGTTAGTCTGTAATCACAAGAAGGCTGTGTAGTATAATCCCGAACTGCTAAACCAGCATAAAGTGTTACAAAAATCACCCCTGGAGCTGAGAGAGGGGAGACTGTTTTGGGGGGTTTTCTCCCTTCGATAAATCCTGGTTATGTTTTACATCAGGGATGCCGCCAGGTTTGCAGCCAACATTTGTTGGTCAATAAGCCCTACCTTTATAATTGCTGTGGATACCCAGTGGAATGCAAAATGCATTAAAAATATATCATTTCTTGTAGCATATTAAGTACGTTGCATAAAGTGGTAAGCTGAAGGTTATGGTATGGCTGAATCAATGTTTTGGTTCACGACACACGGGTTGCATCTTCGGGGTAACCAGCATAATAAACGTACGCACCTTATAAAGAAGTTTCTATTTAGAAATCATTATTTACAAAAGATCTCAACTTGCAGCATGTCCATCAAATCTGGCCCATTGAGGAGCATGTTTGGGCTTTAAATTCACTGCAGGTGCTCAGGCAGACAAGTGGAAGTCTTCATGCTGTAGGTGTAGGGCTATGTATGTATGTATGTATGTATGTATGTATGTATGTATGTATGTCGTTATTTATATAGCACCTTCTATATACACAAACCTTCACAGTAGTAATACACGTGACATAAAAATATAACACATAATGGGAATAAGGTCTTGAAACATAAAAGTAACATTAGGCCAAAGTCCCTGCCCCGAAGAGCTTACAATCTGATATAGATGTTATGAATGCTTACAAAACGTTGAAGTACGGTAATTTGAAGTCTTTTTAGATGTAAGTAAAATTACATTGCGGTACATTTCTTGCCATTCTACTTGTACAGTTTGTCTAATCAGGCCCTTGGTTGAAGTTAGCATACAGTATGTTTGCATCAAGTAGCTTTATATTCTGAAATAGTATTAAAGCGGCAAAACATGTGATTTTGTTTTTTACATCAGTTCTGTACTATTTGATAATACTTACTATTTAAAATATATATATTATTCAACTCTTCCGTTTTTAATGAGTTTTAAAGCATCCTTTGATTTCTATAGCATGGTTTTGGCACACCTTCCCAGCAGTGCAAGATCTTTGCAACACTTTCCTGTTTGTGATTATTTGTTGCCAATATTCCCAGCCGTTTGAGCTGCAAACTGTAACAATAAAGTTACCTTAGTAATATCAGGATACATTGTAGCTGCTGAGTTATACTGATTGAAGCAGCCATGTTAGTCACGCAGTCAGGACTTTCACAGATTTATAACAGGAGCACCAAATGGTAGAATTATACATTGCCACATGCTTTACAAAACAAAAGGGTGGAATGTAGCATTGCTGCTTTACACACCTTTGCTCCAGTTTCCTGAATTGCATTGCACAGCAAACAAACGATCCTCAGTTTGACATGGGTACTATGCTTAATGTACTACTGGTAAATCAGTCCTGAACATAAATTAGACTAGATTTGTCCTTACACGGAGTGTAAATGACAGTTTGCAGTAAGTGAATGAAAGAGGATTCCATCTTTTCAGTTTTCTGTATTTCTCACTATAGTATTGGCTGTGCTATTTACAACAGATGAAATTCTTCAATCTGCCTCTGCAGGCCACAAAATAGAGTATGCACGAGTTTGTTGCTTTGAAAAGCTTGCCAGTCCGGCAAAAAAAGGAAGTTCTTACACTGAGCCAAATCGGCAATTCCCATAATGGTCAAATCAGTCCTTAAATGGATCATTGTTGGATTAAATTACCAGGGACCGTAGGCTGTTAAACTGCTAACATCTATTTATTCTCACGAAGGAGAGAAGCTGTTAACACATAGTTGCAGGTATGTGACCTTAAAGGTAAGACCTATTTAACTACACATTAATGGCTACTCACCATATTGAAAAGGAAGCAAATCACAGTGGGCAGAGAGGCTTAAAGCACCCGGCAATGTAAAATAGTGTGAAAGTAGAGATCAAAGAAAAGCATCACTTGTGAACAACTCTCAATGTATAACACAAACGAGACAAAAAGGGTCTCAGTAATGAGCACTCAAGATATCCCTAAAAAATATACCAACCTTTAATGTCATCAATTATAACATGTTAAAATATATTTATGCTTTTAATGTAAATGTTTTAACATGTTATAATTGATGACATTAAAGTTTGGTATATTTTCTAGGGATATCTTGAGTGCTCATTACTGATTGTCTTGTTTGTGTTCTGCTTACCTTTGTCTCAGAGCACCGACCATCTTCTCTGTTTTAGAGTATATCTGATGGTCTTGTGAATACCCTTAGTAAGAGGTGTGTATGCGGTCTTTACTTGTTTGGGAGTTACACAATGTACGTAGCCACTGCAGATTTGAAGGACGCATTACGAGTAGCGTTAAAGTAGCTGCATTTATGTCACCGAAAAAAATGATCATTTTGTATCCAGGTGCAATGTTTTACAAAGCTCAGAAGGAGGCAGTTGTTGATTTTTGGAAGGTTTTGGGGTGGAATAGCAGGAGATCAGAAGGCTGAGATCAGCAGAACCTGAGAGATCCTTATTGTGATTTCAATTGTCATTATGAGAAATATTTGTAGTAACTGTCCTCCCTTTTCTTTTTTCTTTTTTCAATGTCCACAACTGCCCAACACTACCCATGGGTCATTTTGTTTTAGATGATAGAGTATATATTTGTGGTTTGTATTTTTAGATACATATTAAACCTTATTCTATTCTAACATTAATTTAAATAATGTCAAGCATTAATTACAATTATTATTATTTTTTTTAAAGAACTTTAGCACAATTTTAGTTGTCAAAGGATACATTTCTAACATTCATGTGATATTTTTTTATTTATTTTATAATTCAGAAGAGCTTTCAAAAGTAAGTTTATTTCTAAATTCCCTTTCTAGGCCTGCATTTTAATAAATGATGAGCATCAACAAGCTACTTAGGAGCTGAAAGGTTTCCCAGGCAACAAGTGAGAGATGGCAGCCCAGATTCAGCTAGCCTTTGTTTCCTAGTGCTGGCTGGTATCGGAGTTCAATTGTTCAGCTAAAGAGAATGATCAATGTCCTGGCTAATGGAAGCTGTGGAAATGTGAGAAATTGACCTGCCCAGAACTACAGAACAAAGATAGACTCCCCCAGCTAGTGTTTAATATGCATGTACAGGCAGTCCTCGGTTATCCGACACAATGTTTTACTCAAAATGGTGTTGGATAGCGAAACGTTGTAAAGCGAAACACGTTTTCCCATAGGAACATTGTTTAAATGAAAGGTTCCGTTCCTGAAAGCATTTTTAATGCTAAAATACACATAATATTTTACGCAGACAAGATATGCAGCACACATAAATTATATAGTGCATATACTGTATTATATATATAATATTACATAATATATAATATAATATAAAAATATAATATATTATATAGTATAATATATATATTATATACACATAAACAACTTTGCAAAGCGTTGTAAGAGCGTTGGATAATACGTTTTGGCGTTGTAAAAATGAACATAGGTTTGCATTGCATAGCGTTGGATAAGCCATTCGTTGTAAAGTGAAGCGTTGTAAAACGAGAACTGCCTGTACTATTTTTGATTCACGCTCCAAAAGTCCATACTTCAACACATTTTGTACTCTAGGTTTTAACGAAAGAAAGGGTAAAATAACAATTTATTGTGTATGATGATTTAGTGACCATTTTGCAAACCTGGAAGCTACTTGGGATGTTTCCAGCTTGATATGCTATCTCTGAGAGGACCGGCACCTATGCTGGGATTCTGAATACTGCAAATAGGATTTGGTTTTAGTTTTTTCTTTTTGTGAAGTTTAGGTTTTGAAAAATGGGGAAGATTTCTGCCCAAGTCGCAATGCTTAGCTCCGTTTAGAGCAGTGAAAGCAGGTGGTAATAAGTGCTTAAGCGTGTGTTGTTTTTTCCACACCGGTCGTGCCAAGATCATAAATAGGATCTCCAACTGTCCCCCCTCCCTAAATACAATGAATTCTCGAATCTAGTTTTATTTTTACTTAAGAGTAAACAGTCTTTCCTGTGCATCACGAATGCTGCACAAAACATTACATTGAAATGTTGCTTTATCTTGTGCGCTGAATTGTCAATGTTTAAAAGAGCAGTCCATCCGTACCTCCCCCCTTATTACATGGATGAGAATCACATTCATTTCAGCTCCGGGGACCCCTGCTTCTTGCGATACTTGCCTCCGTCGGCCCTTACACTAATTTAAATCCCACTCATCACGTTGGCCAATGGAAAGCCGTGTCTGATCACAGATTTAAACCACAGTTTTGTTTCTCCTCAAGGGGATGTTACTGGCGCTACTGCTACAGGTATGTATCTCGTGAACCATGAGGTACCAGGGCTGAGATGAAAGCGGTTCAGCGCCGGGAACCCCTTACTACTTTCGTGGACAGAGGATGGCCAATAATTTAGCAGGGGGGACGGCTCCTTTAATTTTTGGTTGCTTTTCCTTCTGAATTGTAGGACATATCTTGCCTATTGGCTAGAGGGGGTTCCCTAACATCTCAAACCATCGATTCCCCCTATTCAACATGCTGTGAAGACATCTGACCATGCCAGAACATATTTTTGTCCCATTTCTTTAAATTTAAAATGAGTTTGAATATTACTAATATGATTGTGTGAATTCTAGCTACATGATTTTACTCTTATTGGTCAATCTCTACAAAACCATATAGTTGTTCTAGGCTGGGAATGTTCTCACACACTTTATAGTTATATGGACTCTGTGTTCATCTTTATCTGGTAGAAGCTTATTGGATTTGAAGCTGCTCTTGCTTCATTTCCACTTGCAGGATACATTTAGATATTACAGCTACAGTTTTCACTTTACTCCTGCTCCCCGAGATGTCAACCCAGGCTGGGATTTGACACTGAAATGCTTAATTTAATATCGGTCACTGCATGAAACCATCTCTATTTCTGCACCTGTTTGATTTGGTCTGTCAGAGTTCCCTCCTGTTTTCCAAGTGTCCTGCGGATAGATATTTTTTTTAAACTGAGAGCAGCCGTACAGATCTAGATGTTGAGTTACTCAGAAGAAGTGGTTGATAGAGCTGCAGCTATTTATTATCTCCCTATCATTCACAAATACACCATTTAAAAAAAAAAATTTAAACCGAGCCTTTTTTTTCCTAAAGACTAATTGAATATACGGAAGGTTGATTTTTTTGATTTTGGCAAATTCACTAGTAAGATTATTTTTAGCTGATAGTACGCAGGCTTGGGAAATGCAGAGTAAATCAACTGGAAACAATAAAGCAGAACTGATCATTCTTGCCCCGTGATGTTTACCACATGGGGCTTCTGTCGGAGTTGCAGTTTCGTATATTTTTGAGATTTAAGGCTACAGCTTAGTCAGCTGCACACCACTTTTTATGCATCCAGTTTTAGAGTTGAGTGATCAGTGGCATAGCTAGACATTCACGGGCTCACAGGCAAAAGAAATTCAGGTCCCCATTAATATTAATACTGACTGGAATTTTTTTTCCTCCCCCTATCCCCCATCCTCTCCCTGATCCTCTATCTCATCATCCCCCCTTATCTCTCCCCATCCTGCCTTGTCGTCATCCCTCATCATCATCATCATCTCTCTCCCCTCCTCTTCTCCTCTCTCTTCACAGTGCAAAGTGAGGAGTCCGCCTTTGAGGAGCTTACCTAATTCTGATACTTGCGGTGTGGAGAGACCTGTTCCCTTTTGCCACTGGGTCATATCTTCTCTGTATGGTAGCACAGTTCCTGTTTTATTTATTAACCCTTTCATTGCCAGAGAGGCCGGAAGACAATCTTAACGTCCCTGATAATGAACATGCTGGAGGGGCTCGGGGACTGGAGCTGAGCACCCCTGGCTTAGGCTGCCATCTTGATGTGTTGTGCTCATCTGTGCTTCCCATTAGTCCACAGAAATAACCAACAGGAGATTTATCCCACACTCCTGTTCTTTCTCTGTATTAGGATAGTTTTATTGTCCCATTATGCACCACTGTTGGGGGAACGGACGTTTGTTTTGGCGAACCTGATGTTTCTTGATTCTCCTAACTCATCAGAAGAAGAATTTAATTGCTAGAATAAAAAAAAAACATGAACACGATCCCACGCTTCTGTCACTGAGAGCGCAGCGGAGTAATAAAAGCGAGCAGTGCCACTTTAACGTGGGAAGGGATCATTTCTGTGATCAACAGCGCATTTGCACCTGCCATAAAGTCATGCAATATAAGATTCTAGGCGCACAGCTTTCTGTGTACGCAAACAAGCACATAAGGTCGATTTTAAAGGCCATGTCTAAACAAAATAGCCGAATATAGTCTCTCTGTGAAATCCTGTGTACCCCTGTTGGTGGAACAAAGTAATGTGGGTTCTGACTCTACCTGTGAAGCCAGTAATGCCAGTCTGGCTAAGGGTGCCGTAAAAGACTTGGCATAATATATGCTGCCCACTCATAATGAGCACCATTTGAAAACAGTTTTTTGCCAAATTTGTTCTAATAGTTTTAAAAATGCTTCTTTGCAATGCTTTTCTATCATTTCTGAAGTCTTCGGACAGAGAAACTTTTCATCTTCTATAGATCTAGCATTGACTTTTTTTTTCCCATGGGGAACACAATAATCTTTTGTGGAGTTTTACAAAAATAGGTTTTGATTGTTGGAAAGAGACACAGCCAAAATGGACACACCGACACATTCACCAAATGTTGTTATATTGGGGTAGCTGTGCGTTCCTGACCTTACTTGCATGCTAGTGTTTGGTGATAATGGAGATGGTCGGTGGTAGTAACTGTAGCAATTTCCTGCCAAAGATCTGCATCCAAAGAGTATAGTTTCCTATCATAGAGTAATGTAGCAATCAACCCCTGGCAGCCGCGATTTAACCCTATCAATGCTTGGTGACACTATTGAACAGGGCTCTTTAACAAGTTTTCCAAACGGACCAGATCTGAAAAGAATTAGGGTCTGGTTCTATATTTGCCGTACAGGCGATCGGGCTATTTTTCGCCGAAATTCCACATGGACTTCAATGTGAAATTTCGACTGAAAACAGCCTGTTCGGCCCTTCTGCACATACAGAATCTGCACATACAGAATCTGCCCCTTAGGAGCAGGAGAGCATTAATATTATTGTAAATTTCACACATGAACAATGAAACATCTGTACCATATACATTTACATTAATTTTACTTGCACGTGACTTTGTGTGCAAAACTGCACTTGGATGCTTAAGCAACAGGTATCAAATAACCAGGGTCAGAGAACCCAAGGGCCACAATAATAATAGCATGTTCTTGTATAGTGCTGCTAGTTTTACACAGCACTTTACAGAGACATTTTGCAGGCACAGGTCCCTGCCCCGTTGAGCTTACAATCTATGTTTTTGGTGCCTGAGGCACAGGGAGATTAAGTGACTTGCCCAAGGTCACAAGTAGCCGACACCGGGAATTAAACCAGGTGCCCCTGCTTCTAACTCAGTGCCAGTCAGTGTATTTATTCACGAGCCGCTCCTTCAGCCCTAAGGATCACATCAAGGATTTGGCCTGCGGGCTGCAAGGTGAAGAACCCTGCCATAGGGGTAAACCTCATACACAACCTTCCTAGGCTAACTGGTCCATAAGGTCAAATGTGCAGTATATGGTGGTACTGTACATCCAGAAAAGTATTAAAATCAGTCCATACCTGGACACATTTAAAGTGGGCAATAAGGCCTAAGGCCAAAGTGAACTAATTCCAGTGAGCTGCTTAAGGGGTCTCACCAGGGTGATTGATACATTTTCTATAAAAGTCTGGCACATACAAGTATTTTTAATTTCTTCTTTAAAGTTAGGCTTGGGAGGGGTTTGATTTCCAATGGCTGCTCCCTTTTGTGTGATGTCACTGTGTGTTCAGCAAGTGCGTCTACAGCCAGAGTCCTCCTTGTACCCTCCCCGTGACTTTATTGGCTCTCTGATAAGGAAAGCGTGGGATAAGCTATGGGACACACAATGCTTATCGCTCTCCTAATTATTCTAATTAAAATATTCTTATCTCATGGTGCATAGGGTAGAGTTAGCATGGACACAAAAATCTAAGTGGGGTAGAGACCCTCAATTGGACAAGAAACCCAAAATTGCACTCTATATGAGAATAAAACACTTAATGGGACTAAACAATATATCCCAGGCTGATAGCCAAAAGTGCTACACGACGCAAAACAAAAAATAATTTATTAAATACATGAGGGAGCAATATCAGGGAGTGTGGGGTATAAATAAGGGTGTGTTTAAAAATATGGTAAATGGTGGCCAGAATAGAGAGTGTTCTCTCTCACTCATCAGGTATAATTCACATATAGGTGATAGGAAAACCTCTTCACTGGATCCTTATATACCTGCCTGCTTCTCATTAAGCAAATGGGTATATAAGGATCCAGTGAAGAGGTTTTCCTATCACTCCTGCCCTGACGAAGCGGATCTGCCTACGCGAAACGGCCCGTCGGTTTTTAATGACGTCACTCTTCTGACGCCGGTAGTGGTGACCAGCAATGCCAGGAACTCCGGTGTATCGTGTAAACCAGCACCAACTCGGCTGATCGGGTAGTATTTGATACGTATCTCTACTTACCCGTTTTTCTTGCCTTATGCCATCGTCCGATTTGACCTGTATATACACAGTTTGAATTACTATATATGCAGCTTGATGAATGGGGACTACTTTATTCAGGGGATGATGGGTATACATGTATTTATATGCTGAAACACCAATCCTCTGTTCTACTTTAGTGTTATGATACACTCACCCATTCGACGCATGTTACATTAGTCTGCATATGTTACAATTTTTCAAGTGATTCGGATGAACCAGGGATACATTTCTTTACACCTTAAACGTTACTGTGTGTTTAGTACCTCCTGCTGTTGGTACAATTTTCTATCGTATACCTTGTCAGGACTTTGGCTGATTATACCTCATTGCCCACCATCAGGTACTCTCTGAAGGGACATACCCTATAAGCTTTAGCATTGGCTTTCCCTATATGTGAATTATACCTGATGAGTGAGAGAGAACACTCTCTATTCTGGCCACCATTTACCGTATTTTTAAACACACCCTTATTTATACCCCACACTCCCTGATATTGCTCCCTCATGTATTTAATAAATTCTTTTTTGTTTTGCGTCGTGTAGCACTTTTGGCTATCAGCCTGGGATATATTGTTTAGTCCCATTAAGTGTTTTATTCTCATAGAGTGCAATTTTGGGTTTCTTGTCCAATTGAGGGTCTCTACCCCACTTGGATTTTTGTGTCCAAGGGTGGGATAAGTTAAAGAAAACAGTTGATTGACAAACACTTCCCCATTCAGAGAAATTCAACTGGACAGCTGTGGGATAGTGGGATAGCACCTTTAATTGCTGAGGTGGACTGTTGATATGTTGGGGGTTTGATACTCTGAAGTGGTTTGATGAAAGCTCCTTTTGACCGTGAGCAAGTTTGTTGGTCTGTGTTTTAAGTACAACAAATATTATTATTTTTTGCAAGTGCTTTATTGTACAATCCACTGGCAGTAAAAGGATTCAATACTATTACGTGGGGATTCCTTATTATCATCATTTATTTGTGAAGGATTCATGGTTTCACTTTGTAAGTTAAATGCATATTCAATCATTTTAAGGGAGTAACTAAAAAATAAAATAAAGATTTCTAAATATTTTAAGTGTGTTGAATATGAAAAAATATTGCAAACTGCAGAAATGTCACCATTAATTGTACACGTAGTGTCCACACTGTATCCTGCAAGCACTAAGGAAAACAAATGATCTCTGCTGTTTTTATTTTTCTTGGCATATTTAGCTTAGAAGTATTATGGGTAAGGTTGATTTTATTTATTTTTAAATATTTTTTTTTTAAAGTACAAATTCTAATGTGTTCTGGTTTAGGAAATTGTACTGTAATCACTTCCTACACACCGTAGCTGTAATAAACCACTTCCTCTTTTCTGTCTCCTTTTTAACTCTGGATATGCCTTTTTTTTTCTTTTCTTCTCACGACAGACGAGGAGGGGTTGAGCTAAGAAGAGACCGAGCTTGTGTGCCTGAGCTGAGAAGTGAGCTTGTGTGTGTGTTCACACATGCCTGAGAATGCTGGCTCCTGGGAGAGAATAATTGGACACGTGCTTGTGAAGCTGCTCGCAAGCTGCACAACTCCCTCAGTGTGGCACATCTGTCACAGTGCAGCCTTTACTTTATGTGCCAGATGAGACGTGGACTCCGTGTTTTTTTTTTTTTTTTTTTAAAGCGGGTTGATTATGGCTTTTAATTGTCTGTGCGTGGCACTGTGTTTTGTACTGGAGGCCACAGCGTTTGGACCAGTGCCGAGGGTCACATGGCAACATAAAGGTAAATATTTGATTTTGGTCTCGGGTCAATTGGTACAGTTGTTTATAAGCCGCCTGCCTGCTTCCCTGATTTCCCTGTGATATGACTGCTCCTGTACGTGTAATTGTACAATGTCCGGCACACTGTGCTACCCTCACTGCTGCTGCTGTAACTCCACAGCACATCATTATAGCTTTGGACTATTCCTAAATGAGTGGTATGTTCTGTGGCTTTTAACCCCTAGATTGTTTCTCTTAAGGACTACACTGTCAAAAAATGCAATGCAACGTATTTGATCCTGAGGTAGCATGTTATGTGATAACATTTTGATGCTGTGCCTGAATGGGTTTATCAATGCAGGTTAGAAAAGTGTAAGCACGTGGGGGGTGGCACGTGAGCCTGTGCAATAAAAACTGAACCTCACACAAAACAAATCGGAGTGTAGTGTAATGATGACCCCCTTTTTAATGGCTAACCGATGTTATAAGAGAATAGCAGGATTTTGGGACCACTACAATGCCTTCTGTTAGAAATGTCAAGCACACAAATACTGATTTAAGGAACTGCAAGATGACTGCACTTCTCTCCAGTGCCATGTTACTGGTTCTGTGGTGCTAAACCAGTGGGTGGTGATTGCATGATCCAGTTTGCCCCCTGACACAGTTAGAGCCGGAACAGATTTCAATAGCTAATAAGTGTTCTCGGAGTATGTTATCTGGCAGGAACCCAAACTCGCTCACCCACTGAAGTCAATAGGAGTGTAAGTGCGATGGAGCCCTGATTGACAGCCCTAATTGCAGCTGAATGAATAACCCCCATAAAGCCAGCAGAGCAGGAGTTCTAAATATTTTGACTATTATCCACCTAGTTAAAAGAGAATCTGGAGACAAAGATAAGCAAAACACTGCTCACTTTTTCTTGAATTATTGTGACTACAATAACCGATAAAGCAAAAGATCCATGCATAAAACCTCACTCTTCAGTATTGGGACTGTGTGGTGGCTGTATCTCTGGAGTGTCTTTCTTTAGGACCGTCCTGTGTGCCCTCAGCTTTCACTCTGGCCCATTGCTCTTTGATTGTAAAATTGTAAGTGGATAATATATTGCCAGTTGAAACACACATGGCTGTTATCTATGACCACTTAAAAAGGCAGCAGTAGTAGTAAAATAGTCTTTTACTATCCTCTTCATAATTGCCAGTACTTACAAAAAGTTCCCCCTTTTCTGTGTCTATGTAGTTGAAAGATCTAGTAGCAATGTTGAGCCTGAAGAAATGTGCATTGTTGTTGTAGGTTGCGATACCTTTTAGGAACAAACATTCGGATTCTCTGTAGATGTAATTTGCAGAAATGCGGATTAAATTATAAAGTACAGAGCTTTTCTAAAGGTAGTTCTTTAAGTGTGATATGCACACTGGTTACCACTAAAGATGAAACCTCTGAGTTTTGAAAGCTCTGTACATTATAATTGAGTTTGCGTTTGTGCAAAGTACAGACTGTCTGCTTTCAAGATGAAGTCTGATTAATAGCACGATGACTGGTGTGTGACTGTTTCTAAATTACGTAGCATGGCGTTGCTTTGAAGTCGTCTTGAAGTGTGCTGTACATTGTTTCCTCCCCCCAACACCGATTTAGCATCTCTCTTCTCTTGCATTGCAAGCTAGGAAGTTCTGCAACTGTGCCGTTCTCTTTAACCCCTTCTGTTTTACTAACAATACAAAGATTGTAGTGTTTCCTTGTGGTGTTACAAATGCATCTCCCACCTCTGATATAAAGAAAACTTACGGCAGCACGCTGAATAACTTTTTGTTCCAATGCAACACCTTATTATATTATTATGAACGTAACATAATATAACAGTTCGTGAGGGTCTCCTGTATCTTCCGCTGGGACCTTCCTCAACCTCCAAAGTTCTTTGCTGTGCTGCTGTTTTTTCTTTCCGCTGTGACTTTTGGGTGGGACAGCCCAACATCTATAACATCTATAAGAGCACATGCACACAGTTTGTATAATATGATTTTTTCTTTTTTTTATATATTGCTAACTGCAGTGGATAAAGTTTGACTCTTGAAGCGCATACACTTTTTTTACGCATAGTTTGCACCTCTATGAGATGGTGGAATTAGCGAGACCAACAATTATTGTACTTTCCACTTTGTATTTCACACAGGCTCCAGTTACACTCGGCAGTTCCAAAGTTGGAGTGTAATTATGTATATCTTTATATAGCAGGGGAAAGAAATAGGTGCACTCACTGGATTTATGCCACTGCCTCATCCCCCGCTGGGGAGACCTATACTACAGGACACATTCTCTTAAAACAAAGAGCCGGCACTCCAGAGGTCTTCATACAAAAAAAAGAGATTTTAATCCACATCGATCAACGTTTCGGTCAAACACACTGACTTCTGGAGTGCCAGTTCCTTTTAGTTTTAGGAGGAGGTGCTCTATATCTTTATATAGAGCCATTCATGTACATGGTGCTTTACAGCAGTAACACACGTGGCATACTAGGAATTAGCGCTTCATACATAAAAGTAGATAAGGAGTCCCCTGCCCTGAAGAGCTTAATATTATTATTTAGTTATTTGAGGCACCACTTATTCTGCAGTGTGGGTTACCAAGACAAATACATTACATTATTTTGTAATGGGACATACAGTATTAGGACTATTCGGCTCTGAGGAGCTGGCAATCTAAAAAGGTGTGCCTGGAAGCTGAAGTTCTAGTTGAGGAGATAAGGTGCAAGGTTATGTTTAGGAGGCGGGTGCCTGTAACGTTATATTCTGGTCTTTGGGAGATGGTAGCCGTGGTAGAAAGAGGATGGGGAACAGTAAGGCTTGGTATGGTCATTATTCACCAAAATGATGCAGGTCTTAATTCTCTTTATTTTCATTCAATTAAAGCTAAATATCTCCAGAGTCACTGGTGAAATGACCTCTAACATTCTTTTCCTCAGATTTGCGTTTAAACTTCTTATATCAAGGGCGACACCACATTATATATGTGAAATGTTATCCAGCAGTCGAGCGAGTAATTAAAGTAGTCTTAATTTGTAACTGATGATTTCTTTTGATTTACCAGAAGTGCATTTAACGCATTTTCACGAGAAAGACGTTTTCAACTATTCCACTTTATTGCTCAGTGAAGATCAGGATGTTCTGTATGTTGGCGCCCGAGAAGTCATCTTTGCTGTCAATTCACTGGATATTGCGGAGAAACAGCATGAGGTGGGTATCATGTCTTTCTTTTTGCAACATAGCATGAAGAGGGCTTTTTGGTCCGTTGGGAAATTATATTTTTGTTTTATACTTTTACCTGCTAACGAGACCAAGTAGTATATAACCTAACAAGACCTGATGATTTGCAATGTTCCTTCAGATGTGGAGATTTTGTGCACCATCTTTACATTAAGAAACTTCAATACATTTACTTATCTGGCCACCCTACCAAAAATGTCCTCTCTGCTGTTACCAGGAACTAAATCATTGTTTTCTTCCGATATCGATGAGCCATGTTTGTATTTCATGTATGGGTTAGAGCAGTGGTGCGCAAACTGGGGGGCGGGCGCAAGATTTTTTGGGTGGGGGCGGTTACAGACACCCCATGCTGTTCCCCAAAGCATTTAAGTTAAATGCCGTGGAGCACGCTCGGCCTCTGTAACTTCCCTTACCTGGTCTCCGGCGTTTCCAGCAATGCATCGCCATGGCAACTTGAAGTCACATGACGTCGTGACCCAGGGTTAGAGGATGTAATTTTTCCACTCGCCTTTATCCATGTGAAAATGAACATGTAAACTCTAATGATTCTAAGCATTTCTTTACATTTTCAGCTCGCCTACAGCTATCGCCAGCAGAAGCGATTGCATGTAAAATAGTCTTCACTCTTATAGTGCCCTAATGCTGTACTTGGTACTTCATCAGGGTTCTGTTTGTTGCATAGGCGATGATTGGGGTGGTGACCCTGATCTAAAACGGAAGTGGAGGGCACTCGCCTTCCTCATGGGGGTGACAGTCGCAGCTATGTGATTACTAGCTTTTCAACTGACCCCTGAACATCTTGACCATACAAAAGAAAATATTCTAATGATACTGGTGGCAACCCTGGCTGGAGCAGAATGGTGACCTGACAATTGTCATTCATACATGCGTGCCCTTTCCTTCAGGCATTACAGGTGTTTATTTCAGCAAGCTAATTCCCAGGAAAATAAGTCATGGAGAGTCTCTTTCCAATAGGGTCCTTGGCACTATTGCAGTTTAATGAACAAACCCCCTTAGGGGTATACTCTATTTAACTTGAAGCGGGCAATTGAAGTTGATAGGGATTTTCGCCTGCAGAGCTTCCATAAGCGCCTGTATGTGTGATATTGCTCAATGGGATCAGCACAGTTCACGTTTAACCTTTTCAGTGGCCCTGGGGACTAAAACACCTGTGTGTACAATTCCTCTCAGGCAATGAAAGGGTTAATAAATAAAACAGGAACTGTGCTACCATACGCAGAAGGCATGACCCAGTGGCAAAAGTGAACAGGTCTCTCCACACCGCAAGTATCAGAATAAGGTAAGCTCGTCAAAGGCGGACTCCTCACTGTGCACATGTCAGGCCTATATAAGAAACACACGTCCTTGAAGAATTAGAAGAAGAGAAAACCTGAAAGGAAAATGTATGTAGGACTGTGTGTTTAACCGCTGCCAGCGGTAGTAAAATATACCAGCTAAAAACGGCCGTCATCCGGAAACTCCAACATCGGGCATTAAAAAAAAAAAAAAAGCTGAGATTAAAAGCCTATGTAAGACATAACACAAGAACATGTCATAAGGTTTGGGAGACCTTGTACTCTGAGGGGAATCTTTGAATCTGTGAATCAGTGCGGGTAGAGAGTTGTATCCTCTCTCAGAGAACTCATTATTGTGTGAAGTGAGCGGTCTTGCAGTTACTCATCGACAATATATTTTACGATACCTGTGTTAGAAATGTGGTACTTGCCCTCCTCCCCTTTACTATTTTCTGAATCCCTTCTTTTTGTTTTTCTAAAACTCTTAATAAAAAATAAGTAAAAAAAAAAAAAAAAAGCTGATTTATAATGTTTAAATAAAGACCGGTTGACAGATCAGTGTGTATGATAAACGTGTGGCCAGCAGATATCATTGTGCGACTCCGGAGTACAGCTACTAGAGATGATAGTAACTTTGTTTGCAAAGATGGTTTATTTTTTGTTTAGTTCTTTTACCGGAGTCCAAGCACTGACATTTTAAGGTAACATGTAACTATTTATTGTGCCAGAAAAAGAAACGCGGCACTGTTTCCCTATCTGACAGTGAATGGGCTACGGCTACGTCCATAGCAGGGGAAGCCGCGCGGACGCTGCGCGCTGAGCCCCTGCATCCTCAATGAGGATGTCTTTAGAGGGGGCTCACGTGAGCGTCCGCAGGCGTGCTGAGGCGTTGGAATTTTCAGCCGATAGCAAAGCCTGTTTCTCAGCGCGCTGTCGGCTGAAAACCTCCAATCACAGCAAAGCAACGTCAACGTCACTGCGCCTTGACGTCGTTGCATCGCGGGCTATTGGCCCAGCGACGTCACTTCCCCGCCTCCCGATCGCGCACGCTGGCTCGCCTGCCAGTCCATGGGATCGCTCCTGACCGGGCAGGCGAGCCTCAGCGTCAGCGCGGAGGAGCGCAGGCTGAGGCTCTATGGACACAGCCTAAGACTGCAGTAAGGTTGAAAGGTTGCTGAATCTTCTGTATAATGTATTACTTTAGACTGTTCTGAGTTCTCACACACTCGCCCCTTACCGTGCCAGGCCCTATAAACGTATTCAATGTGTTGCCTAAGAAGTGGCGCTACCAACGATCTAACACTTTGTTTTCTCCATTTGAGATGTTCAAATCGGTGACTTATTATTTTTATCTGCAATATGATCTCTTACATAGGGTCCTGCACCTGTGTTTGCTTCTCTTTAAAGCAGCAAACCCCCTCTCCCCCATTCATGGAATTTTACAAAAACTGTTGGTTCCCAACGCTAAAAATAGTGTGGTTTAGCTCCAGCGGACCCCCCCTTCTCACCTCCCCCCTCCCCAGTTTGAGAGTGGAGAGAATGTTGCCCCTTTAAGCATTATTCCGTATAAAGATTCTCTGACACGATATTGTAGTTCAACTGAGGCAAAAAACAAATGGAATGGAATACAATGCTTTCAGTATGAGAGTTGTGGGCTCAGCTGTTTCTTGCACCAGTGTGGTTTCACTCAAAGTTATGTTGGAGGGAAGTAACTGTTTGTTTCCTCTTTTTTGCCTTAGGTTTACTGGAAAGTCACTGACGAGAAAAGCAGCGAGTGTGCCAGGAAAGGCAAATCCAGACAGGTATGTTGGCCTGAAATTAGCAGTATAACATAGTATAAAGGTTGCATGTCATTATATGCTGTCGTTTTAAAATGATCAGTGTGATCAGACACAGACACATTTGGAGTGATGATGTAGTAATAATATAAAGCTTTCTGCATATGTCTGTCTGCGTATGTCTGTGTATGTCTGGGAACTGGGCTGACATGGCATCATCAAACCTCCCCTGGTTATACTAATAGAAATAAATAAGTACTTTAAGAAAGTAAGTGTGTGTGTGTGATATATTTATTTTTATATTTATATATATATATATATATATATATATATATATATATATATATATATATATATATATATATATATATATATATATATATATATATATATATATATATACAGTATATTACTCAGAATTTTGAGGTGTCTTAAATCTGGGGGGTGGAGAGAGAGATAAGAGGGAAGGTACGTTCATTTGAAATGTGTACAGGATTATACAGTGTGGCTTCAGTCAGGCAAACAAAACTTGACCTTGTACTTGGCCTATGGCTTGGCCCAGATTGTTGGATTTGGGATGCTGTATGAGAGAGGGGGATTGGCCTCTGGGGGCTGAATGTTGTTTGAGCATTAGCAGTGACACAAAATATATATTTTTTTATTATATATTGACCCCTTTGTGAGTGATATGGATTGTCGCTGTGTTCGTCGTCGTAAGCATGTATGCTGCATTGTGCAGAATGGACATGTATGTGTGTTTGCCGTTCCTATCCCTGCAAAGTGACCCTGGGGAGAAACTCACTACAGCTCACAGTGCAGATACTGAGCACCTTCTTTCTGTCATTGCCTTAATATTTCATTTGCCGGCACATCTTCATCCTGTGTTGCTATGACTTCTCTTCATGGATGTGAGCAAATCATGGATTGCTTTTGAGCTTCAGTGATACATTTGAGAGGCCCCCCGGGTGCCCAAAACAATGACTGTAACACAATCTTTATTCCAGTCGTTATATACTGTGTTTCATGTTTTTTACAAACTCTTTACATTAGTCAAAGTCATATTTTAGAAGTAGTGGCACTGTACCGCAGTCTGTGGCGGTTATTCATTGAGCCAGGATAGTGCCGATCAGGGGACTATAACACAAACTCCCAATGATGTCTGTGGGAGATTGTTATAGCGCCCCAATCAGCACTATCACAGTTTAATGAGTAACAGCCTATATCTCTTAAATAAGTGAACTGTTTTCGGAATTCAGTCAGTTTTTGAAAAAGTGTTAAGCATTTTTACCTCTTGTTTAAATAAATAGGCATATTGGGGGGCGGTGTATTCTCATTAATTGAGGGGGGAGAGAGAATATATTCTCATTAAGTACACCCTTGCACTTTGCGCGCTTAATAGAGTGATACATTTTTTGATAGTGACGCTATATTTGTATTTCTTTCATGCTGTAGCAACACAGACACGGTATATATCTCCACACACTTTGAATATTCAAAGGGTCAGTAAAAAAAAAGGATTGCGTTGTTCTTCCATTTATTTTGCTCCTTCGTTTCTAATACATTTTTAAGGACAAATTCAAATAGATCTACAGTATAAGCAAATACATATACAGTATTTACAAAGCAAGATGTAATGCAAGAATGCTTTTCTTTCCTGCAATTTTTATACCTGTTCTCTTTTGTACGGATGCCACTTGAAGCGTGTGGTGAGAAGCAGGTCAGCACCCTGTAACTATGCCACTGTCAACGTGGCCGAGTAGGAAGATCACTTTTCTAACTGGTTATTCTCATTAGGAAGTTGGCACATTTACTTTGTAATGTAAGCCTAGTTTCAGTGGAGTGCTAGTGTTTTATCGGGATGGGATACTTTATCATGCATGTTCCTTTGTTGTTACAGACAGAATGCCTGAACTACATTCGTGTGCTGCAACCACTCAATAACAATGCTCTGTACGTGTGCGGAACAAATGCATTTCAGCCCACCTGCGACCATCTGGTTAGTGCTGCTATAACAAATGTGTTCTTTCTAAGCAGCGATTTGCAATAAGCTAATTAAACAATCATTCTCAACGGGGCGGTGGTAATTACATAATCATGATTCTCAAGGGCAACTGGAGGCACCAACAAAAGCAAAGAGATTGATAAATACTCATTTAATGCTCCCAGACGTTAGCTGTACTAATTGTGTAAAAGACTCCCGAGGCCATCCACATGCCTTCCCTACGGGCATACAAAGGAGCGCTTTTAACTTCATATCCTTCAGCATTGACCTCTCCAAGCATTAGCATGCTACATTATGCAGATTGTACAGGGCAAACCAAGCACACAGCCAGTAATGTATCCATTTTTGGCTTATTCAAATGCACTTTTTATGTTTAATGGGATTAACTGCCTCAGGCAACACAATTACACTTTAAACTCTCTTGGACAGGGGACTCCTTGTGCCTGCCAAGCTACGTACCGCACTGCGTACACCGTCATTGTTTGTACAATATAGTTGCGTGTATTTCCATAACATGCTAACTTCTAATGCTAGGTGTGTGTCTCGTATAATTTTATTCTAGGACTTAAGTAGTTTTCAGTTGTTGGGTAAAACTGAAGATGGTAAAGGAAGATGCCCATTTGATCCTGTGCAGAGTTACACTTCAGTCATGGTTGGTAAGTGGATTACTCCTATTACTGTAATTTGTCGTTGTACAGGTAAAACTCAATTAAGTGCCTTTTTGGCAAAAACGTACTAAATGCACTTCCTGACTTGGAATTTCTTGATATGTCTATTGAAAAACCTCATTAAAAACACCTAATCTTCAGAATTTGTCATTTCAAAATACCTTCCTTTTTTAAATACAGATTTTTTTTTCCCCTGTCAAAAAACATTTCATCGCCTTTTCCTCAGTACTCAATGTAGTTAATGACCTTTACCTTTACAGTGACGAATTGTTCCCCCTCTGCACACTTATTTTCCAAAGGGCACGTGACTTAGACATGCCTAGAACATTCATTTAATCTCTTTCCACCTCTACGAGTTGACAAAGCTGCTCCATTTCTACTAAATGTGATTTGAAACAAACCAATAGTGATCCTGTTTCTATTGTATCAATATTGATAATGTTTGTAATCTAATTATTTAAATTAAAAGAACTAAAAAAATTCAACTAAAATGTAAGGATAACCAACATTTGAAAGCAGTTTGCTAATCAGATGTCCCCTCTATAAAACTGGTTATACTGTACATTAAATATATTTCATTAAATTATTAAACCCCACCTATCAACTACCATTGAAAGCTTCCAGCATCACAGCCACTCTTACTGTTGTTTAAAAAAATAATCAACGGGTCCCCTGGAACTATACCACACTAATCATCACACTTTGGGCACACCTAGTTTCCAAGATATTTCACTTTTTACTCCTCAACTTAAAAATAAATCCAAGATAGCCACGTGGGCTACGACATGGTGTCCTGATGACACTGTGGCTTTTGATTGGCTGCTAGTGGCGCATTTCTTTCAAATACGATTTCTTGCCCAGATAATTAAAAGCTAAATATGTAGGGAACCAAGGAGATGCCAGAGATTAATCCAGTGGTGTTCATGTTCTTGGATTCCCAGTTCTGAGAATGGGAAAAGAGAAGATTTGAGCAGCATTAATTTCTGCCTTAAATGTAGAAATTTCAAGTAATTAAAATCGGCCTTTCTTTTTCTAAAGATGGAGAACTGTACTCTGGGACATCCTTTACCTTCCTGGGCAGTGAGCCTATCATTTTTAGACACTCCCAGCAAAGTCAACTAAGAACGGAGTATGCAGTACCTTGGCTTAATGGTAAGTAGTTCTGTTAAACAAGAATAACCATACATTCAATGACCTTTAATCATGTCTGGATCTGCGAATAGTCCAACAGTCAAATAGAAATTGGCATACAGCTCGGAGAAGCTAGTATTCTCCTGCTTGGGCGTTGGCACAATTCTTTGTAGCATTTGATATATATATTTTTTTCTGTTGGGCCATCATAAAATATGCCTGGCTTTGGGTCACAAAGCCGGGACAGAAACATGGACGCACAGTATGCTTTTCTCATCGCTGCCACAGGGCCAGTGTGTGCATTTGCTTTGCAATGCGTTGCTGCCCACTCCTCTGAAAGCAAATGGATTTATTTCCACCTCTGAGAGTCAAATGGTTTCAGCGACAGGCATTCCGTTTATTAACTCTCGTTGGAAGGATGGAAACTGTAATCCTGACAGTACAATGTTGATGAATTCAGGTCTGCATAAATGTATTCATTTGTCTTGTTTTCTAGAACCCAGTTTTGTGTTTGCCGATGTGATCAGGACACCGCAGAACAATCCAGACGGAGAGGACGATAAGGTGTATTTCTTCTTCACGGAAGTATCGGTCGAGTATGAATTTGTTGGCAAGCTTCTAATTCCAAGAATAGCCCGCGTCTGCAAGGTGGGTCACAGATCATTACAGTATTTTTAGATGCCAGACATCTGACTGAGCACATTCTCTGCACATTGGTTTTGATTACATTGTGTTTTTGCCACTGAATTTAATGGTCATTATTCTGTGGTCTTAGCATGTCTCTGTAGGTTCACGTTATTTTATTTTGTGCATTACAAAACTCTCTTAAAATGTTATATATAGATATATATGTCGCCGTCATGCTCTGAATGACTCCGAATTAATTTTCATCTGGTCTTGCTTGACATCGAATACATGCATTTTTGTTTTCATTTTCCAAATGTTTTCTTTCTTTCTTTCCACCACTTGTTACATTTTTAAGAAAACTCTGAACACCGTTCTCTGTATTAAACTGCTCCAATATGTGTTCATAATTTATTGTGGCACAATGCAGTAAAAACTTCTTTATGTAGCGTGATTAGGGAATGTAGCATTGTGCATAGTGGAACAGTAGAGACACAGGGAGTCTGTCACCCAGACAACTCCATAGTCTGATTTTAGTATCCGGGACTTGGTGATGTGAAATGTATTTTGCCTAAGGAGCTGGCAATGGGGCAGTGTTAATTATGAATGGTAAAACAAATATGAATTGTTTAATTTGGTTACAATTTTTGTTGCACTTTTCAACTCGGCTTAAGTGTGTAACTGTTATACAATCTAAAAATGTAAGTGTGACTAATGTTGTGGAATATGTTTGTGGTGAAGACTTTAGCATGCGAATCAGTAACATAATCTCCTAGAACCAGCATCTCAATTCTGGCATGAATACTGTGGGTTTTGTACATAATTGACCCATTGAGCTAAACTTTTCTTCATGACATTCGCACACAATGTACTAATAAAACATCTGTTCACTTCCGATGAAACGTCCTATTAGCACACATTGTTGTTTACATAAGCCAAAAAAACAAAACAATGTTACTGCGACAAGTGTAATCACTGTTACACTGTTGACGTATTTTAAATTTGAGAAGGTTTTTAACCAGTGGGGGTTTCACAAATGTTGATGACAAACACTCCCTCCCGACCTGTAGTTGGCAAACGATCAGGTTGTGTTTCTTGTCTTGTTCTGCTGTGATGACCTTTTTTTCAATTTCTACATTGTTTTCTCTCACTGACTTGAGCGTGAGCAGATTAAGGGTTTCTAAGGAGCATGGCTATTTCCAATAACACATTCATTTATGTTGCAGAGTTATTTATACCCTCTGGCAAGGACGAAGCTGAATGTTTAAGGAGGATTAAGACAGATATCCACACTGTAGCATATGCCCAGAAAATGTGTATATTTTTTTTTAGTTGATGTGCGCATGTCATTGTCACAAAGCGTTCATTGTGCTCCATGGTGGTGATTACATTTTTTCCCCAGTTTCTTTTAACTCTGTAAAGTCTACATTGACCAAAGGACGAAGAAGCCTTTTCTGTTTTCTCCAGAGAATCTGCCTACATGGCCCGGGAAATACATGTGCACATTTTTCTGGTTCCTGGAATTTTTCCTGCAGGCATGTGTGATTTAGTTCACAAATAACTCACATTTTCTTACAAACTCACATTTAAGAAAAATTCTTCGGAACTGAAAACTGTGTGTCCCTACAGAGGTGCCTTCGAAACCCTATATTTTATCATTCAAACGTAAAAGAATGAGCAACCTTGCAGATCTATTTTAACTCTCTGTGCAGATATTGGTTATATGTGTTGCAGGATGCCTTTGACAGGCTGGTTTTTGTCTTAACTGGTGATGACAGGTGGAAGTTCCTACTGAGCTTTCATCACTCAGGAGAAAAAATGACCCTCAGCTGCCTGCTTCTGTCAGTCTGTATGTTAGAAAATGTTGGCTAATTGAGTATCTGCATTGTGTAAAGAAGGTGGATTTTATTTGTCTTCGTGAACCTATTCAGCTGTTTTTTGACAGTGATCCTAAACTCGTGTTTTATTTCAAGCATCCAGTTAGGACTCCTTCGATGCCAGAACGGTCAGCAACGCATTGCAAGCGTGAGACAATGTGAGAGTTTTTTTAAGAGGAGACAGGCAGGCTAGAATTTCTGAAAAGTGCAGATTTCAGCATCTGACAGAATGACTACGGAATGGAAAGTCCCCAAGCTTATCAGCCTCAAATAGATCAGGAACGAATGTAGGTTCATCCCCCTGATGCATTAGCGACTTCTCCCTGGATCTGTCTTCCTGTGTATTTCTCCTGTCATACTCTGTATTCCCCCTTTTATTTGCTTGCTTATTTGTGCCCCCAACTTGGTGACATTTGAAGGCTTCTTTGCATGGACAGCTCGTATCTGGTCCTGTCACAACATTTTGATGAGGTTTAGGTCCGGACTTTGACTACGCCATTCTACGGATGGCCTGAGATTCTCTTCTAGAATCTTTCGATACAATGACGCCTGGTTGTGTCAATGATAGCAAGCTATCCAGGGCCTTAGGCAGCAAAGGAGCCCCAAACCATCACACTCCGACCACCATGCTTGGTGGTTGGGATGAGGTTCTTCTGGTTAAGGTTTCTCATTGAGGCCAAAAAGTTCTACCTTTTGACTCATCTGTTCAGAGAACATTGTTTCAGAAGTCTTGTAGATCTATGTTCTCTTTGGTAAACTTCAGACGGCAGCAATGTTCTTTTTAGAGAGCAGTGGTTTCCTCCTGGCTATCCTTCCATGAACATCATTTTTGTTCAGTCTTTTTCTTCTAGTTGAGTCATTAACACTCAGATTAGCCCAGGTGAGAGTGGCCTGCAGATCCTAGGACGTTACTCTGGGGTTCTTTGTGAGTTCCTGAATGATTTGTCAGTTTGTTCTTTGAGAAATTTTGGTAGGACGACCGCTCCTTGGTAGTGACTGTGTTTTTGAACTTTCTCAATTTGTAGACTATCTGTCTCAGTTTATTGGTAGAGCTCCAAATCCTTAGAAATAGTTTTGTAACCCTTTCTATACTGATGATCATCAATAACTGTTTTTCTGAGGTCCTCAGAGATCGTGGCATGGCGTGTTTCCACACCTATATGGTGAAGATCAAACTCGGAAAGTTTTTGATCTTTATATTGGATGGGGCCCCCCAAACTCACACCTGAAGATCTACCTAATTATTTAAACACCTGATTCTAATTAGCCCCTTTAATTGAGCTGATAAAACTAGGGTTTCATTTACTTTAGCACATACCCTGACTAGTATTTACTGATTGTTTGTCTAATTCATTTATCATTTTGTTTCAAAAGACATGGAATTGGTTAATATAAACCCTATTTGATATTTAAGAAAACACTGGTTTTGATTCAAGAAGGTTATCATGGGAAAACTATGGACTTTCCGTAATTCTCATTGGGGTTCACAAACTTTGTCGGTACTGTATGTTTAAAATGTATCTTTAGGTTTAGTGTAATCTTGAATATATATTTAGTGGCTGCTACATACAAAGTTAAGATAGGCCTAAGACCAGCCTGGGGAAGGTGATATTTAGTTTGTGGTAGCCTTCTATTCCAATCTATCAGAGTTTAGTGAATAGAGTGCAAAAGTGCATATTACTTCACATTGGGGTTTGTGCTTCTACGTTCAATTTCGTACTTTACCTTCTACCATTTTAATGTTTTACACCACACAGAATATTTTATTTTGACTTCTGTTTCATGTTCAGAAGAAATATAAAAGTCGGGGGTTCATTTTTGTGTGCACCCTCAAGTTTTCACATACTTGTCAAAAGATTAGCTTTTTACATTTCCATGTCTCATCAGAGCATGTTTGTTTCTTTTAATGCAGGAATCAGGCTGGCTTAATTAGAGTAATTGTCATCCGCTTGCTTTAACCCAGCTGTTAAAAGTAGTTTTAGACATTCCTGCCGGCATTGTTATGATACGCTTCAGACTGATCATGTGACTAACCAGACTCTTTGTTCTCCCAGCAAAGCTGAATGTGCAAATAAGCTTTGAATAGTAAGTGTGATATTAGTTGGACCCAATTTCTGTCTTTCGTAAATGGATGAGTTTAATATGTATTGTCTTCAGCGCACAGGGAAATACAGGCTTCTCTTCTCTTACGGTCTGGATTTCAGGAACATTGCATGGGGAGGTCTGTCCTAGTGATAAGAGATTTGGGTTTCGGAGTTCGAGTATTGTTGCTATCTCATGATATCTGGAGCACAAGGCAGCAACAGTTGATGTGCAAACACTTCAGGCCAGGGGTGCCTTATCTGTAATGCCCTTGTACTAGGATCAGTAATACAATAGATAATACATTTTAAAAAGTTCTTTACACTTGTCTGGTAGTCTTAAAAATGGCTTCAACCACCTGTATTTAACCCATTAAACATTCCACTGCCATTAGTTCATTTTGGTTGGGGGAGGATGAGGACGACTTCCTCTTCAAGCTCCGTTTTTCATAAAGTAACATACTTTTTGTTACAAAGTAGAGGTACACTCCCCATTAATGCTACCCACAGTAAACCACCCAAGTGGAAATGATCTCTTAGAATGATTACATTTGCTAAAATGGTCTAGTACAGGGGTCTCCAAACCTGTGCTCAAGAGCTGCACACAGGACGGCTTTTATGGATATCCCTGCTTCAGCACAGGTGGCTCAATCAGTGGCCCAGTGAAGCTGAAACAGGGATATCCATAAAAGCCGGCCTGTGTGCGGCTCTTGAGGACAGGTTTGGAGACCCCTGGGATAGTACCTCTTGATATGGTTGTACAGTAGCTAATGAATGTGTAACTGTGTAATGTGTCTGCTTAACATGGGCTTCCCAGAAGGGAACTTTTGTTGTCTGTAAGGTTCATGTATCAATCTATTACTTTGCGTGAAGGTGTTGGGACAAAATGGGCTTTCCTAATGACACACAGAGCTTAAGTTGAGATTTTCATTTTTTTTTTTTACAGCACGTAACAAGTGCATTTATGGAAAGTGGTAGTGTTTTTCACAGTCTATGGGGCTTGGAAAACTTTCCACGTAATGTAAGTCCAGTAAGGAGTAGCACACCTTAAACAAATATTACATTGGAGCTCTGTAATATGCATCATAAACATACTTGACTTCTGAGTAGTATGTATAGTGGGAAGCCAATGTATGTTTCTTCGGTTTCTGAGATATAATGTTTAGTCACAGAAGGAGCTTTACTTTAGATGTAATTATTTGCACTTAGACCTTAGACCCACTTGCATACCGAAGCCACTGACCGTCTATGTCGCTATCTTCTACAAAATCATGAGAAAAAAAAACAGAACATCCTGTGGTTAGGTTTAACCCCTGCAATGCCAGATTGGGCTGCAATATCTTGCTATTGATATAAGGACTGAAAATCAAATTCTGTACTATATAGAACGCTTCAGTCCTATAGCATCTTAAGCTCCACTCAAGGGGCCCCCACAGTTGCCAAGATCGACAACGTTGCCGGTTTCACTTCCTGACTTCTAAAGGGATCTTATTGGCCCATTGTGTTTCCCCTGGAGAGGCAGAAACATCGGTAACTTCTACGTTGTTTGTCGGGAACTGGTGGAGCTGGAAATGTAGTGGTTTGGCTCCAGGAGAAACTCTTTCCATCCTGTAAAGAAAACTGGGTAAAAAAAACAAACAAGTAGGGGGTCGGCTCCTTTAAACAACATTTTTACCCTGTTACAGCTGTATAAATTGAGGTTAGGGAGGGTGGTTTTAGATTTATACAGTGTGACCCAAGATTTATGCAGTGTGACCGTGATTGGCTTAGAAGAGAACATGCAAACTTGTCTATTAAAGACCTAGACTTGCTGTATTTTAGTGGAATGTATCATCCGTATTCGTACATATCAGGGGTGGCCAACTCCAGGCCTCAGGGGCCACCAACAGGTCAGGTTTTCAGGATATCCCTGCTTCGGCACAGGTGGTTCAATCAGTTCCTGCTTCAGCACTGGTGGTGCAGTCGAAGTTTGAGCCACTGATTGAAGCAGGGATATCCTGAACACCTGACCACCTATTGGTGGCCCTTGAGGATTGGTGTTGGCCACCTCTGTTATTTAGTGTAGGAAATATTGATTTGAGCATGTTCATTGCCCACACAAATTCTGCATGTAAGCAAGTTGCAGAATGTTTGAAATAGAGCAGCCCTAATTCACTTGTTTTCTGCAAAAAGAGAACAAAGACTTGTTCTTTTTTCCCCCAGGGTGACCAAGGAGGGCTGAGGACATTACAGAAGAAGTGGACTTCATTTCTTAAAGCCAAACTGATCTGTCACTCACCAGAGAAGAATTTGATTTTCAATGTTGTCAATGATGTATTTATTCTGAAATCGCCACACTTGAAAGAACCAGTGATCTATGGAGTTTTTTCCTCGCATTTGTAAGTTTAAATGGTGTTCTCCGATCGTTTTTGGACTTTTAGATGAGTTTTTATATATAGTAGTTAAAGTGTGACGTTCCTATTCATACAAAGTGCTGCTACTTTTAGAAAACCACAGCAATAGTTTCTTATTTACACACAGTGGCGCGTTCTTCTGAAAGACAATGCACCCCTTTTAGAAGGGGTTATATTCCATACATAATCAGTGAGATCAGTCAGGTCATAAATGAACAGTTATTAGCAGAGTTTTTGTCAATTAATTTGTCTACTAGGTCACCTACAATTGGGCTGTTTTTTTGTGGGAGGGCCACATTGTTTTTCCTTTTTTTTTTTGGCGTACAGTGTTTGGCTTAAAAATAAACTACAAAAGAACAAACCATCCAATCAAAAAGATTGCACAAGCAATTACCAGAATGGTCCTGGTACTAAATGTACATATTCTTAATAGGAAGACGTTGATACAGGATTTTCCAGTTGGTTATAACAAAAGAAAAACCTCACAAGTTGCTAACATAGCAAAACTAGCCTTGATAATTGAATAAAGAGTTTGCCGTGTTATAGAGAACCGTTCCGACATGTTTTGAGACGAACAATAGATGACGACCAAGCCTTGAATGTAAATTGTGATAAAAAAAAACTAATGATAGCATGCTGGTGTATTAATCCCCTTTTGTACACACTTTTCTTCTATTAGTTCAAATTGGGGTCTGCCTTAAGCATGAGGTCACAACTTTTATTTGTGCATAGGAAAAGCAAACTGAGTGTTGAGTGATGACGAGATGGAACTTTGAAGCAAGGTGTCTGTTTGTTGTTATAATCCCTTTTTAATATCTATTTCTAAAGGAACAATGTCGGTCTGTCAGCAGTGTGTGCATACAACGTGTCTACTGTGGAAGAGGTGTTTGCAAAAGGAAAGTACATGCAGAGTGCCACAGTTGAGCAGTCTCACACCAAGTGGGTTCGATTTAATGGAGAGATCCCGAAACCTCGACCTGGAGCTGTAAGTCCCTCTTATACACGTATAGGAAAAATGAACATGTTGGAGCTAGCAGCAATACGCTCATTTATTTCGGTGTGGCTGAGGGCTGTTGGCTCTCCCAGTGCAGAATCTTACTAAAGATGTCCCCCACTCCCGCCCAGGTATACTGTATTTCAGATGTAAAGAGAAGAAAAAACCTCGACCAATTCACTCCTGAATTACCATTACATGATTAATAATCAAAATTAGATACTACAAGATGGCAAAAATGACTAGTACAAAAATCATACAGTAGAATCACTGGTCCTGTGCCAAATCTTGATCTGCCACGAATATATCTATAATCTTCCGCAACATACAATATGATCATTATAAACCCTTTAGTATGGTAAAGTGCACATGTAGTTGGTGACGTGCATATAGGAAAAGCAGATGATGTATAGTAATATGTGCACCGTTATGGCTATTTTTGTTCTTTGCTTCTGTATATTTGTATATATTATATAACCCTGTGTGTACTGTAATAAAACTTTATTGAATACCTAGGCTATACAATGCGGAGCATGCATACGGATGATCCATTTAAAAAAAATGTCAACACTATCTGCAAGAAATGATACCCTTGAGACTGATTTATCATGTTTCTTAAGGGCAAAGTTTTGTCTTTTCATAAAATAACATGTCTCCATGGAAGGACATTTTCAAGGCATAGGACCACTGCAACCCTTACCCGGTATCGGAGAAGGATGAAAAAAAAAGATACCATCTACATGTTTGTTACCCCCCTTCTTAGCCCTAAAGTACTGGTCCTTTATAGACATGCCATTTAGATTACTTTCAGCACAATAACTACCAACAGCAAAGTAATTGCCTACATTTTTCTCTGAAAGGTTAGAAATCCTCAGGTGCAGCAGGGTGATTTGGCACCTGCAATGTTCACGGTTACTGAGTGATTTTTAGGTTTATTTCTGAAGAGGGGGAAAAAAAAATGTAGAGATTGCAAGGTCAAGTTTGTTATGGTATAAAAGGCCCACACAGCAACAGAACAATGCGTGTTCTGTGCCTTTTGAACAGAGAGCACTGTGGACATTTTCCAGTTCAGTAGCTACAGGTTACGGACTTTTTTTTTATTATTCTTATTGAACAGTGCATCAACAACGACGCCAGAGCGATGAATTACACAAACTCCCTGAATCTGCCAGACAAGACTCTACAGTTTGTCAAAGACCACCCTCTAATGGATGATTCTGTGACTCCAATTGGCAATAAACCCAGGATTGTGCTCAGAGACGTGACCTATACACAGATTGTGGTTGACTCTGTGACAGCCCTGGATGGCCATACTTATGATGTCATGTTTATAAGTACAGGTACAACTGAGTCATGTCGGTTTTTTTATTGTGTTTTTTTTTGGTTTTTTTGTTCTGCTTATTCTTTTCGCTTTGTGTGCTTCATAATCCTTCTTCTTACCTCTTGTCCTTAGACCAATTCATACATGCCTCAGTGCTTTCATCTTATTGCAAATCAAATAAATGCGGTCGTGTTGAAATATTTGTTTTCATTTCAGAGCTTTTTAAATGTAGGCATTGAAGTCGAACGCCAATGATTTCTGCAAGAAATGCAATGGAATATACCATACAAAACCGATTTATTAAAAAATAAAACACGTGTTAGATATTGCTTGAACTGCAGCTTTAAAACACTTCCTGAGCAGTGCAAGATATTTGCAACACTTTCCTGTTTTTGATCATTTGTTGCCAATATTCCCGCAGTTTGAGCTACAAACTAACAATAGGTAATGTTACCTTAGTAATATAAGAATACATTGTAGCTGCTGAGTTACACTGACAGAAGGATTGATTTGAAACTGAAAGGCGGCCATTTATTGAACTCTGGGCCGCAGAATCTTTGCTGATCGATCACGAGAGAACTAATCAATCAGCAGCTTAGCTAATTAGTTTTTCATAAGGATAATCAAAGGCTTTTTTTTGTTTTTAATATTTTAAAAACCCCTAAAAGGTTGATTTTGTTGTTTTTTTTTAGCAGTGTTTGCATTGCCTCTTTAACAATGGCTACATCTGGCCTCAAGCAGCGAGACTCTCGCTGGCAAGGGAAGACTTTGTCCTCCGTTCACTTCCCAGTTTTCATGTGCTCTCACCCTGACCTGTATTCACATCTCCTATTAAAAACACACGCACGTTTAGTAAGAAATGTTTCTCTCTGCAGATAAAGGCACGTTGCACAAGGTTATCGGTCACGACACTGGAATGCATATAACTGAGGAAATTGTGCTGTTTCCCAATCTTCAACCAGTCACGACCTTGCTGCTCTCAAGCAAGCAGGTAAATATCTCTATTAAATTACAGCTTTTCCAGCATCGCCACGGGTTATTAATGTTGGCCCCTGGCTGTATCCCTACTTTTATGTTATCATTGTAAAGATCACATTTGTAAGAGGAATCCATCACATGCGTGTGTGCACTTGATAAAATTCAGTAGTTAATGAACGTGCGATTATTTCAATTCTTGGACACTTTTTTTTTTTTCTTGTTGCAGCTATTTGTTATTTAATATTCTGAACGTCAAGCAGCAAGCCTGGCTGCTAACTTTTTTTTTCGAGTTAGTCGGGAGCCATGGATTTTTGTAACATTATTTGCACCGGATGATCCTCCAGAGCTGAATCCCATGGCTCCCAACATACGTATAGTTTTTCTGTGCTAGGTTTCAGGGAAAACAAAATGGCTGCCAAGCCACGGGCCAATAGGAAGCCGATGACTGCAGGTGTCATTTCTAAAATTTAAAAATAGGAAATGCACCGGCCCCATAAACTGCAAGTATGCTGCAAAAATGTGTGATCCCTGGGGCTGACAATAAAGCGGTCTACCTCCTGGAGGGACCGTCCGGGTTTGATTCCACCTTAAAAGTGTATGAACATGTATGAGCTACTTACTGCTTTAACTCTCACAGTGGCAAAGCGCCCCTCCAGCACTTGCAATGAAGTGATTTGCTCTCTTGGGTGCTCACATGATGTCTTCCTCCTTCGGGTGAGGTAAATGGTCGACACTCCTGTGAAACGGTCATTGCAAACTCCTCCATTCCCCTCAGAAAATGAGCAAACTCAAATGATGCACAGCATACATTATGCGACCTCCGTGGTGCCACCTTTCATAATGTATGCTACATCTATAGGGCACTTGAGGGAAGGGTTAATTTATTTTAATGTAGAAATGGTTTGAATGTTGCATTTTTGCATAGTGACACCTCTATCATATTAAAAAAACAAAACAGAAATGGGTGCCGTCTATCTTCCAGCAGTGAAAGGGTTAATATAAACTTTCAAGAATTATTCCCAGATTTATTGCAAGGCATTAAATTGCAATATCATGTGTACTAAGCCCATTATAGTGAATAAAATGCTTCCCATAGGTGCGATTAATACGTGGTGATATTTTCACAAGCATTTTATTTTAGCTTTAATCATTATATATATATATATATATATATATGAGAGAGAGAGGGGGAACACACTTGTATTCAAAAATAAACATAGCGTCATGTTTGTGCTATGTTTATTTTTGTATACAAGTTTCCTTCTTACCTTTGAGTGCTGTCTTGTGTCTGCTTCTGCTGGAGTGGATTACTTTTCACTTACTATTGGTATAGGACATGCACCGCAAACTGTTTATGGTATTGGGAGTGCCGGCTGCCCCATTTGTGTTATATATATATTATATATATATATATATATATATATATATATATATATATATATATATATATATATATATATATATTCCAAAGCAATCAAGAATTATCTGCTTACATCTTTGACAGGGGGAGGATTAATTGGAAAAGGCACCCAATCCAATGGCTCTTAAGAAATGTTGGCTTTTCTGTCTAATAATCAAATATATTTTTCTCAAGGAAAATGTAAACAAAACAATCCATGTATTACCCTGTCTGTTTATTCCTTCCCTGCATAACCTGCCTTAGATGGTGATATTTCTTTTTTACATCTGTGTTAACCTCATAGAATCTTTGTAAATCAGTATTGCTGACCTGAGGAAGAGAGGAGAACTCACGAAAGCTTGTCTTATAATATCAACTGTTTGTCCCAATAAATAAGGTATCACCTAATGCTGAAGAGCTCATTTACTCTAAAAAAAATAAGAAATCCATTAAAAAAAAAATATATATATATATATATATATATATATTTGTAATTGTATTTACCTTGTCTCAAACGTTTCAAAGGAAAATGGCGTTAAAAATCTCTGTTCCTACATTATTATTCCCGCTATACCATTACCTTGTTTGTATGCATTTCATGTGTCAGTTTAGTTTTTATTAATACTATTACCAATCTTCTCTGCGCTGAAGAGGTCTGGTTGACTGTATTAAAACAATCAGCTTGATCATCTGTGACCTTCTCTTCCTCCTCCCATATGAGTCTCTTCTACGTGCAGCTTATTCCAATGTTTCTTCCCCATGCGTGACTGTTATTTTGTTTGTTTCACTTACAGAACAAAAGATATATCTACGCGGGCTCCAATACTGGGGTGGTTCAGTCTCCTGTTGCATTCTGTGAGAAGTTCACCACCTGTGTAGATTGTGTCTTGACAAGGGATCCTTACTGCGCTTGGCACCCAGTGAAAGGTTCTTGTGTTGATATTCTTCAAGAGAGTAACACTGACCGGTATGTCATTCATATCAACACGTCTCACTAATCATAAGCTGAAATTGGACTCTATTAACAGGAGTTAAAATGAGACTTGGGTTTTTTTTAGGTCTGTCTTTATTTTCGGCTTGGAACTGAACCCTTTAGTAGCTGATTGGAGATTATTCTATAATGTTATGTTTCTTCTATGATGTTTAATATTGTCTTATTTTATTTTTAGGAATCTGATCCAAAAACTAAATGGAGATGCTTCTCAATGCCAAGGTAAGTTTTCTGATAGTCATTGTATTGATTGTTTAATAGATGTTGCAGTACCTGAAGGGTGACCCATTTGCTGCACAACAAATTACTAACAGAATGTTTGGCTATAAAGGAGTTTTAGTAGACGATTCCTTCCCCAGAATTCTCTGTTTCAGGAACCTGCCTGTTCCAGAGATAACTAAACAAATAAATCCAAGATGGCTTCCAAGGTCCCTCAATAGAAAGCAGCGACATGATTTCCTGATTGTCACCACTTTCTATTGGCTGCCGTAGCGATGCCCGTGGGAAACGGCTGTGAATATCTCTGCTCACAGCGTTCACCCAAAACTACAGAAAAATTAGGTGATGATTCTCGGTGTATCAGAAAATGAACACTAAAATGCCCTTGTAATAAATGAATGTAGCGCTCCCACATATCTTGGTATATTCTCCCATGAAGAAGTTGCACGTTTCCTCCGTTCTCTATCACATTTAATGGAAACGCAACAGCAGCTTTACATATTGAGCGAGATCCAATAATTCACTTTACGTATGAGGAACTGTAGACGGCTGAAAATGTCTAGCCAAATCCCCTTATTAATGGGAAAAGCATTAGAAAACCTATTAATTAGCAGGGTGGGTCCCAGCAACATACACTGCTGCTTAAAGCAGGGGTGCACAAAGTTTCTGACATACACCCCCTGTCTCCACTCCCCTCCGGCTCGTGCCCCCCTCCCTGCACGACCCCGGTGTCAAATGACGTCACAGGGTCACGTGAGCATGCGACATCATTTGACACCGGGTTGCCATGGAGACGCGTGGCTTGAAGGGAAAGTAAGTAAAAGTTACAGAGGCCTCATGCAATCCCTTGCATTTATTTAAAATGCTTTCGGGGAAGCGCGGGGCCTCTGTAACAGCCGCGCTCCCCCCTCCCCAATAAAAACCTCACATCCCCCCACTTTACCACCCCTGGTTTAAAGCAATCCTGGTTCTCAAAATCAAAATGTTAGCATGCTGTGTTGTAAGGAAACCTTACCAGCCTCTTGTTTTTTGATGTTTTTCTCGTTGTTGAAAACATAGAAGTGGAAGAAATGTAGCTGCAGAATTAGTTTTTTTTCTACCCTCAGCTTTTGGCTTGCATGTAATTCAATAAATCGGTCACTTGTAGATTAATACCAAATAAGGGTGCTGATGTTTGACCCACTTTTTTAGATTCTACTGATAGAGGAATCCAGAAAAGTATGATGCACAATGTGAAGCCAGGAAGCACGGTCGAACTGAAGTGCTCACACAAGTCTATACTGGCCTCTGTGGTTTGGAAGTTCAAGAACGAAAGTCTGAAGGTTAAAGTCCCCAAATATCATCTTCAGGAGAACACGTTAATGATCTTCAATGTCGCAGAGGTGGATGCTGGGGTTTACCACTGCTTGTCCCGTGAGTCGGTGATGAATAAAGAGTTCTCCCAAGTGGTCGCCAAACATGTTTTAGAGCTGAAAAAGATGCCACCTCCATCGGTGAGCACAGCCCAGCCATCCACACAGACCGAAGGTAATACTGATACAACGCAGGTGTATACTGTAGCTATGGAAAGGTCTACTGACGAAACTTCAACTACCCAGATTGTAACAGCTCTTGCTGTAACAAACGTCAGCAGTAAAATCCTAACGAGCACAGCCTCTTTGACTGAAATCTTCAGCGCAATTCCCGACGTTCAATTGAGGAAGGCTTTGTACTTGACAGAGTCCAATGACTTCTCTCTCTTCATCTTCCTGTTCCTGTTTTTCTTTGTCCTGTTTGTGTGTCTGCTTACGTACAACTGCTACAAAGGGTTCCTGCCAGAACAGTGCTTAAAATACCGCTCGGCTCTGCTGCCCGGCAAGAAGACACCACCTTCACCTGATTTCAAAGACTGCGAGCAAGGTGTGAAAGAAACGCTGGTGGAGCAAAGCTGTCCTCCGAACCAATACTCAACTCTACCAAAGGCCTCGCGTGACACAGATTACGAGACTGAGCCAGACTGTGGGAACGGCCGCATCCCGCATAAAAAGGGCTCGGAGAAAATAGAGGAAGAGGAAAAAGATCAACCGTTTGATGTTAAATGTGAACTAAAATATGCGGATTCAGATGGGGACTGAGGGAGATTCTTTCAACTTTTTTTTTTTTAAAACAATTTTTGAGCTACAGACCTGCTGAGCAAAGGGACAAGAGTGATTTTGAACGCAAATAGTGGCACATTTAAAAAAAGAAAAAAACAAACATTTAACAAGATTTTTTTTTTTTTTTTTTTTTACTGTCTATTTTCTGGTGTGAGATCTCTTAAGCTTTTATCAGGGCTTTAAATATTGCATATGTTCCGCTCTTTGTCCCTTTTGATGTGTTTTATGTTCACTTTTTTCAGTCTAATGTAATTCTTCTATTGATGAAAAATAATGCAAAAGGCTGATCAAGTGTATTCACATTTCACCGGTTGTTGCAACATACCTAATTTAAATCTAATTCCAAATTGGAAATTAATCTTAGTTTATCAGATTGGTAAGGAGCTACTAGGTTTTTGTCCAAATTCGGACACGTCGTTGCTCTTAGTGCTCGAGGATACAATTTTAGTGTTGCAGCATGTAGAACAAAGGTATAATACTGTAAATTGCTTTCATGTCATTTCCTTATGCTTTGGGACAAATCTGGATTCATTTGCATAACCTTCTCAGGGACAACCTCTTTCTCCGATACCTTTCATAATGTAGCTGCAAGCGTCATTTCTAGAGCAAGAAGCTTCTCCTGGAATGGGGTGGTATGAAGAAAAGGGATAGTAGCTTAAACCAAGAGTTACTTTTTACACTTCACAGAAACAAAGACCCCGTTCTGATCTTGTTTTAAAAGACTATGGACATTTAAGGGAAATGGTGAAGAAGCAAATATAACGGAGCCATGCCACTATAAGATATTTGCACAGGGGGAAAAGAGGACGGTTCACTCGTTTCGAAATCGATGCGGTGCTGAAAGGGACTTTCCCGCTGTTTGTTTGGGTCCCCTCAAGCACAAAAGGAGTTAATATAAACAGTGAGCCACATTTAATTGTTGCAGGATTCGTCAAATGAGCCAAGACCACAATATTACTCCTAAACCAAGCAGCAACAATACAAAATACTTTTATAGCAATGACGTCTGTCCGACCTGTCATACCACTGGAATTAAATAATTTTCCTGCAGAGTGCGTGGGGTGGGGTGGGGGGCGGGTGGGAGATCTGTATGAGACAACTGGGATTTCAATGCTCATTCCAGCAGCATTGTTAAGGACATACGATACATTTTAATATATTGCGGACTGTTGTACAGATATTCTCAGCAAGCGGCGGCTAATTCCTTCACTTGGATGTTCTTGTTTATACGGTCTGAAAATAATTGGGTTTATTTTTCTATGAGTTCTGTATAGATCTAAAATCAGCAAACTTCATAATAAAGTATTGTATTGTTTTATGAGAATATCGTTTGAAGAATACATAGTCCTTGGGTACTGGTGTATAGGGCGAGCTAGAGTCCTATGAGACTATCCCTCTAATAAATGTAAACATGATTTCCTTATTGGTTAATTGCTTTTTACACAGGTTTCCTTTTTCTGCATTACTATGTTTTAAAGTGTGCTGCCTTTTCCTTGTGGCATTGTTTCCTTAGTACCCTCTTTCTCTCTTTTTTTTCTTCTGTCCCTTTCTGTCACACAGCCTCATCTCCCATACCTTTTCCTCCTTCTGCCACCTCCTCTTTGTCCTCTGTGGGAACTGATTTCCATCCTTCACTGCCCAGCATGCAGCCTGAAGTAGTGTCTAGTGCAGAGACTGCCCTAGTCAGACTGCTGCCTCCATTCCTAAGCGATCAGACACATGTCAGTGTGCAGGGGACCTTCCATCTCTTCTGTCACGCCACTGGTGAGTAATAGGGTGTCAAAAGCGCGTGGAATTTGCATGTCTTTGCCCAAATGCCCTCTGCAAGTCAAGGCTGCAGTGCCACATACACATTATTTGACACAACGTCTTTACAAACATGTTTGTGGTGTCCACAGTGGTTTGTGACATGCTCCATGCATTGCTGCTTGTAATAGTGCTGTTATTTTTTCTTCTTATCGTTACAAAATAATTATATGTGCTTCTACTACTGTGTTTTTAGTATTTGTGCCACAGCATAGTAGAAGTAAGGGGGGGGGGGGGGTCACAAAAACAGATGAAGAAAGTTACTTGATTAAAAAGTACACTGCATACACTGGGTAACCCGAGTAGAGCAAGATACTGTGCTTTTAGTGAACCATGGAACTTAGTCTTATGGCTGAGAAGCTGCTTCCCAGTGCTGGAGAAGAGATGCTGCCTTGAAAGGATATGGACTGAAATTTTCCGATTTTGACGAAGCGCCTATTAATTGAAGAGGCATCATGGTTGTATTTTCTCAATTGAAGGAGAGATTTTATTTATTTATAAAATGTTTACCAGAAAGTAATGTCCTGGGCATAGATTTATAATGACAAATACATGGTTATAAATACATAGTTACAATGAGTGAAGGGTTATACAGTACATTATATACAAGACAGTGTATGCACAGTTAAAGATGATATATACAGTATATATTATAGGCTTATATAACCGTTACAGAGCAGATTAAAATGTGAGACCGCTTTAGTTGTGAAAGAACTTAGATGGGTGGCGGAAGTGAGAGTCTCCGGCAGATTGTTCCAGTTGTGGGGTACACGGTAAGAGAAGGAGGAACGGCCGGATTCTTTGTTGAACCTTGGGACCATGAAACCGTCTTTTGGAGTCAGATTTTGTGGTCGAAAGAGTGTAGAGTATTTACCGTGTACCTCTCATACATTATCATTATTTGCTCTTGTCTAGTAGAAATTAAACTTTAAAAGCAGCCATTTCCGGCTGCTTAATTTATTATTTTTTTGACATCATTGGAATAGTGGTGTCCTCCAGAGCTTATTTTTAGACCTGGTTCCTGAGAAACCTGCTGGTAACTCCCTGTAGGGAAATCGGAATGCCCCAATTTTGTCAGCTGTTTAAATGTCCAAGGCAGGCCCATCAAACTCAGAATAGGTTGGGGGCCAATTCTTAAATCCGACTGCAAGACTCGGGCTGCATCATCAGAGATGCGGAAGGAAAAGCATTAAGTAGCCTACGGCCTAACTGACTCGTGCAGTCACTATAACTGCTTCTCTCTCCCCTCCCCCCCCGGAACCCATGTCTCTCCTCCCCTCACCCCCACGTCTCTCCTCCCCTCACCCCCACGTCTCTCCTCCCCTCACTCCCACCTATCTCTGCCCCCTCACCCCCACCCCTCTCTCTCTTTGCCACCTGCCCCTCACCCCTCTCTCTCTGCCCCCTCACCCTTCTCTCTCCCTTTCTGCCTCACCTCCCCTTCAACCTCACCCCTCTCACCTGTCTCCCCTTCACCCCTACCTCTCTCATCTCTCTATCTCCCCCACCCCGCACCTCTTTCTTTCACACTGGGCTAAACCAGGCCAAAAAAACCTTCCTGCCATCCTCTGGTCTGCATACCTAAGCCTGCGGCTTTTATGTATAATTCAGTGGTAGGTATTGTGGTGCTCAGACAATCAGATCTAGCTTTGTAAGGAACTTGTAGATAAATCCAATGTGTCCAGATATTGATATGGTGTTCACTTTAGATAATACATACTGAGAAACTGAGAGGGATATGTGCCCTGAATGGGATATGGTGTCCAATCGACAGCTACAAATAATGACACATAGACATACACCCAATCATTAATGTATACAGCAATGTCCAGTAGAAACAGGAAAAATTACATGGCACTATGGCCCATTACCTGTTAGTTTCCAGGAACACCCACGATATCCACGGCATGCAATCTGTCGATGGTAAAAATCCAGGATTGTAGTATGTAGAACAGAGCACAGCCCAGCAACATTCAAACTTGTATGTATAGCCTGGGTCCCTTCTGTCCCTTTACCTCCCGGCATGGCCGTAAGGGGCAGCTGAGGCAGGGGCAAGTGCCGGTGGTGTGCGGGGGAGAGCTGCAGCAGGTAGCAGGGCGACCGGGTTGCCGGAGGTCCACTGCGGCTCCCTGTGCAGGGCTCGCCATATTGATGATGCGCTTATGCGCAGTGCAAGTTGCGCATGCACAGATTGCTTCCAGGCGTCCATTACAAGTAGGCACACGCAGTAATGGCTGTAACTAGCTGCTACTAGTGGTGGCCATCTTAGGAAATGGGCTCTGCGGGGACTACAGTCCCCAGAAGGCACAGCAGAGATAGGAGTTTGACATGAATGTGGAGACCACGCCAGTCGGAGCTGGGACACGAGGTGAGAGTGTGTGTGCAGGGTGTCCGTGGCCCCTGCACAAAGCCAGAGACCCCCTATAGGCCCGACTCCCACCTAGATTGTGGATACTACAGGGACAGCCCCCTAGATAGGGACGTTGCCCCTGTAGTGTATACAGTGTCAGGGACACAGCAGCAAGATGCCGCGCGGTATCTGTGGCCTGTGGTCTGGGACCAGACCACCACACAGATAGACTCTCTTCATGGTGGGACCCTCCAGCAGGATACATCACATGAAGAGGTGAACGCCTTCGCTGATGGCGACAGCGTGGAACAGACGGCGTGAGACCTTTCCTCAGTCAGCGGTACCAGGTGCTGGAGCACCTGGCAGGTATACAAAAGTCAACAAGTGCACGAACTGTACACACTCACTGTGGGTAGTGCTGTCACACACACTTTGGTTAGGATTGCTCCTGTGGACACCAGGGTATATATACAAGTGTGCGTGTATTGTATTGGGTCCTGTGCAAGGGGTATCCAGCAGTGCTAGGATCCTTCACAGGTGGAGGCTCTGTCACCGGACTAACCAGGTACACCCCGGCTCCCTGCAGCGGAGGATCAGGCCTCCTGTGAACCTACAGGTAATAGCGCACCACACATAGTCGCCCTAGACACGGGGAAAAGTGGGCTACATATGTTTGACATGCCTGGTCTAAGGAGAATACCAGTAAGTATTTTGGGAATCAAGGGGGAAGGGATTGTATTGTATGTCTTTATTTGTATAGCGCCATTAATTTACATAGCGCTTCACAGTAGTAATACACGTGGTAATCATATAAATACCGTAACAAATAATATAAATAACAGGTCATGGGAATAAGTTCTTAAGACAAACGTAATATTTAGGAAGAGGAGTCCCTGCTCCGAGGAGCTTACAATCTAATTGGTATGTAGGAGGAACGTACAGAAACAGTAGGAGGGCATTTTGGTAAGTGCCTCTGCAGGGGGCCAAGCTTTATGTATCATGTCTAGTAATATCTACGGTGCTACTTAGAATTAGCAGACCTAAAAATAACTTCAGCTTTGAAGGAACAACCCCCCCCCCCCCCCCCCCGAGTTCCAATGTTGTAAAAATAACAAAAAAAGGTCAATTCAGCAAGATTGCTACTTTAGCTATAGGCAGTCTCTGTTGTTGAACCAGAATCCATGTTCTATAGAAATATATATTTTAGTTTTTCACTTCTCTTTAAACAATTTTTTTTAAATGTGGGCCTTTCAATAAATCTTGTTATGCTACCTGTGGCAAGTGCTTTCTTTTACTTCTGTGTTGTAGCAGTCGAGAGATTTGCTTGCGAGTTGTCCGCTTTCAGTTTAGTTGGTTCCATCCGGACTGCTCTGTAAATAGATGTGTCCACTTCCTCCCAATGTATCTTCTTGTTCCTTAACCGTGGTCCTTCACCTCTTGTGAAGACGAAAGAGAAATAATTATTCCGTGTGTCTGCTGTACCTTTTGTCTCCTTCATGACCCCAGCTTCTGTCTTTATTCTGACACTTCCTCCTTTTGGTTTTTCTCCTTTCACTTTCTATGTCTTTAAAACGGTTTTGTCACCCCTTTTATTGACTGTGCTATTTTCTCTTCTTCTCGGGTGTTTGCAAATTTGATTATTTGGTTATCCTCTTTGAGCCTAGTTTGATATAGTTCTGTCTTCTGAGCCTGCCCTTATATTTTGGTATCTGTAACTCTCTCTCTGGTGCTCTGTTCCATTTGTAAGTACATACAGGTAAGGCCTCGGCCATGTTTAGTGCGTGCTTGCGTAAGCGTGCTGACGCGCTCCCGCTCAGCACTGAGCCGCAATTAGAGCGGCTTTAGTAGGGCTCACCTGCGCTTCCACATGCTTGCGGAAGCGCAGGTCTTAGGGGAATTTAAAATTCCACCGCTTGCCGGCGAGACAGGCCGGTCACGTGAGCGGTTCGCCCAATGAGGGCGAACCAGCTCCGTGACGTCACTGGCCCGCCCCCGGCCAGTGACGCGCCCGCCCCCGGCCCGCCCCCTGATGGCCTGCTGAGAGCACGTGCGGTAAGCAACCGCAAGGCCACGGAAAGCACCCGCTTTCCCTGAGCCTCAACGCGCCTCAGCACGCCAGCAGGGAGCATGGACTCGGCCTAAGATTGAGAAGGTCACAATGGCCAACTACCTTGATTAAAGGCTGCTGTGCCAATGAAAACATCTGATATATATTTTTTCTTTGTAACAAGTCTGTTATGTACCTTCTCAATCTTACTTATATGGACTGTGTGATTTAAGAGGGCCTAGCAGGATGCCCCCCGAAGGAGAGTGTACAAGCAACAGTTATCCGCTTATCAGGGTTGCCACCTATCCAGGTTTGAACCAGAGACTCCGGGTTTCGGGCACTTACCTCCGGGCTGCCGTTGTCAATCTCCGGGTGGCAGCGGAGTGCAGTGTTGTACGGCGGTGTCATGGAACAAGAATCACATCTCTGTTTCACCCCCCCATTCCTTTGCAGCTTCTGCTTGTCAGTTCCTCATTTCCAGCTGCATGTATTTTGCTCTGTACACACACACAGTGCCTGTGTGTTAGACACAGTGTTGAAATCCCTGTCTCTGCATTATGCCAGTGAGTTGCTACAGCAACCTCAGCCTTTCTATCAGAATGGGCTAGTCTGCTCTCTCCCCCTCTGCCTTGTTCACATATGGTCTGTCCCCAGGCTATCCTGTTACCCAGAATTCCCCCACTGCTTCCTTTCCACATTCAACATTGGCTGAGTGAGTACCTTCTGTAATTTGCTCTACTGGCACGGCCTCATCCTTTTCACCTGCCCTTACTACAAAGCACCCACAGAGATACACTTTTCCTACACAAACATCTCATCCACAAGAACCTGTTTTTATTGCTGCTTTCCTAAATAAAGTGAAGAAACTATACAGGACTTGTTGTGCTTTGGAAAGAGGGCTGAGTTGAAGCTAGCTGGGTTCATTCACACTCCAGACATGACCCTGGATCCAGAATAGGCGGCGTATCCGGCATTCTCTGTTATTTTCCTGCAATTTCCCCTCCAACTGCAGTGAACATGCCGCTGTGTTGCCATGGCAACTGGACACTGCGTGGCGTCACGTTGTCATGGCAATGCGGCGTCTCGCTGTGTCCGGTTGCCATGGCAACACAGCGTCATTTCACGCCGCGCAGCCATGTTCACTGTAGTTGGAGGGGTAATAGCAGGAGGATGCCGGGAGACGCCGCCGCACCACACCAAGTAAGGAATTTTTTTTTTCCTCCCACGGGTTTGCCTACAGTATACATCCTATATCCTATCCTATGCTGGGTGCTAAGCAGCCTATTCCTTCGACCCATTTGTAAGTGTTAAGTAAGTATGCTTGCTCGCTCACTCATTACTTGTGTCCTGTAAGAAAAAAAGGGGGGGGGGGGGGTGTGTGTGTGTGTGTGTGTGTGTGTGGAGACAAGCAAGTTTTAAGTGAAACTTCTTTCTGTTGTGTCACTGAAATTGTAATTATACTCTCAAAAGTCTTTAGTTCAATCAAAAACATCAAAACCAAAAAATAATTTCAGGGATAAAACACAAAAGTATCATATAAAGGCATGTGCTCTGCGCACACACCCTTTTTTTGGTTGTTGGATGGGTCGCCAATGGTTTAATATTTCAGCCTGACATGACTAATCCTGATTACTCTAGATATTGTTTGTGTGTGTATGTATGTATACATATACATATACACACACATGTATGCATATGTATATATATTTGACAAATGCGCTCGCCACGGGCAGTTACATTTTGGCGGCAGGCGAGCTGTCATAGCCGCCTACATAAGCAATTTGTGTGTGTATATACAGTGGGGTGAGTGTATACAGTGGGGACACTGTATATACTGTGTGTGTGTATACAAGGGGGACACTGAGTATATACTATATGTGTGTGTGTGTGTACACAAGGGGGACATTGAGTATATAATGTGTGTCTGTGTATACAAGGGGGCACTGTAAGTATATACTGTGTGGGGGGGATTATTGTGTGGGATTTTGGGGGGATTGTGTGCGGTTGTGGGGATTGGAGGAGGGGGGAGAGAGAAGTGGGGTCGAGGGAAAGAGACATGGGGGGAGGGAAAGAGGTGGGGGGTCCCTCGGTCTCACAGCACCGAGCCGCCTGTCCCCCGCTCTCACCGTGCAGCCTGTCCTGGTCTCACAGCACCGCGCAGCTGGTCCCCGGAGGCTCCTGTCCCCCCGATTTCACTGCACAGCCCCTGCTGCTGCCATGTCGTGGGATTACTATGGGAAGAACCTGGTGGATAAGAATTGTCAGGACGCGGCTATAGTCTCTCCGTGTTACCCACACTCCTGCAGCACAGATGGAAGAAACTGTGAGTATTGCAGGGGACTGCTCATGCAGACACTGCTTCTATCCTATGGAACTGATGCATTAAACAGTGGCTTATGCTTTGCTATATCACTATATGACGTATCACTGTATGAGGTTTTACATGGAGAGGGGTTCATGAAGGAAGTGAGGGGTACCTTTGCCACTCAGGTCATTGAAGAGGTGTGTTCCGCGGCGCAGTCCGGTCTTTCCCCCTCTCACTCCCTTTGCCGACCGGTCTCACCGGGGACACATTGCCTTTGCACATTTGTAGCCGCTACTATCGATCGTAGGAGACACGATTTGGTTTGTATCACACTCACATATTCATAATGGAAGAACTTTGTTCATGATGCATATATTTTTCTGTCTGTGCAGTTATATGAATACCAATGTCTTCATTTTTGTGAGCGTTTGAAGAATTTTCTCCCTGATTCAAGTTCTCACCGTGCAGCCCTGGTCTGTGAACTTTTTGTTCTACTTCTATCTAAGCTCTGTGCAGCAGAGACCCCCTGTGCCATTTTTTATATACTGCTCTGCGTAGAAGAAAGCTATATATTATCCACCAGATATCGTCCAAAAAAAAAGGTTGCTATCTTTTTAGAAAGGAAATATACAGGGATATACCTAATCAGTAAACATGGGAAGGATGTTCATCCAGGGAGTAATCTGATTGCCAATTCTTGGAGTCAGGAATGAATGTATTTTTCCCCTTAGGAGATATCATTGGATAATGTGTCACTGGGTTTTTTTGTTTGCCTTCCTCAATATACTGTAAATTTTGAAATAAATTCTCATTCATAAATGTTAATATAATAAATGTATTTCTATGAGGAGAGGCTAGCTAAATTAGGTCGCGTCCACGTTGACCGCGAGGCGTCGGTGCTCACGATGCGTGAGGAAACAGAAAAATCTGTTTTCTCGTGCAATGGCCGGGTCCCGTGAACAGTTCGCCCAATGATGGCGAACCAGCTCCGTGATGTCACGCCCACGACATGCCCCCCTCAGCGCGTCCAACTACAGGGCACACATTGCTCCAGTTAGAGCGAATCGTGAAGTCCCTCGTGCGGGCGCACGCACCCTCCATGGACATGGCCTTACATTAGAAAAGAGACGTCTAAGAGGGGATATGATAACTAGGTAAACATACTGTAGGAAGGATGTTGATTCGGGGAGAAATCCGATTGCCAATTTTTGGAGTCGGGAAGGAATTTATTTTTCCATCTATGAGCGATCATTGGATAATATGTCACTGGGGTTTTTTGTTTGCCTTCCTCTGGATTAATATACTGTAAGTAGGGATATTATGTGGGATAAAGTATCTGTCATCTAAATTTGGCATAGGTTAAACTTGATGAAGGTATGTCTCTTTCCAACCTCATCTACTATGTAACAAGGACTAATTGTAGTAAAGTATAAATAAACTTATGTCAAAAACGAATGTTATTAGTTCTTCTTAGGAATTTATTCCATTTTTTTTAAAGTGGGGGCGGGGCTAGGTGGCGAGTAGCTTTTTGGGTAATTTGTCAAGCTGTGTGTCTCTGTGTGTGTGTGTGTGTATACATGTATATGTGTATCTGTACCATGTTAGCCAAGCTTTAATAATAAAAAAACGTATAGACAATACTGTTCTGTGGCTAACTAAATGCTTTTATTTGGGCGAGCTTTCGAGATACACTGATCTCTTCTGGCGGTGTTACAATGGATAAAGGAAGAAAGGTCTTCACTTAAAAACAGTGCATCATGGAATGTATCTCTGAAGCCTATCCCTCCTCCCTGTGCAGTATGCGATTTATGCATTAAGGTGTTAAATGGTCCCTGAATGTTAGTGATGTAGATGTGTGTGTGTGTGTGTGTGTGTGTGTGTGTGTGTGTATATAAATGTATAAAGCACCCACAGTGTACACAGCGCTTTACAAATGGTGTGTGGGAGTGTATACCAATGATGTGGGTAGGTGTAGAAATGTAAAAGGGTATTGCATTACTATTAATTTGTGTAGATACTATGTGGTCCCTACTGGTATATAGGGATAGAATTACATTGTACATTTGTATGTGTAAGAGACAGCGGTGTGTGCATACATACTGTCCCGGCCAGCTTAAAACTAATGCGGCTGCCTCCGCAGTTTAAAAACAGCTGCGGACGGCACGCGGCTGTCTTCGGCCGTTTACGGCCGGTTTTCCCGCGCCTCGGGCGCTTTCAATAATAAGCACCATTAGCGCTTATCTATTGAAGCGGCCGCCGCGCGGGAAACTCCGTTTTAAACGGAGAAAAGTCCCGCGGTTGCCCGCTATGCACCCGGCAAGCTTTAGAATAAAGCTGGCCGGGACAGTATAGGGCAGTATGTATAGACATGGCTTTTAGCACTCATGGGAAGAGAGTTCTCTTGTGTCAGGGCAGCGAATCATAAAGCTGCGGGTTCGGGTCTTCAGGAGATTAAAGGAATGGAAATAACACACAATCAAGATAGCCAGGGTTTGGTTTCAAGTAGCATTACATTAACATGGCTATTGCTATTTTATTGAGATGATTCTGGAAAGTAACATTTGTTAAAGCAGCAATACTACATTCCCGTTGTTGCTTTTCTTATTTGTATATGTAAAACATGTGGCAAGATATAATGTTACATTATTACCTTAGCTGGCAATCGTTTGGTGCTCCTGTTATAAATCTGTAAAAATCCTGATTGTGTGGCTAACATAATGGCCACCTTTCAGTTTCAATCAATCGTTCAGTCAGTGTAACTCAGCAGCTACAATGTATCCTGATATTACTAAGGTAACTTTATTGTTACAGTGTACAGCTCAAACTGCTGGAAACATTGCAACACTTTCCTGTTTGTAATCATTTTTTGTCAAACGTCTTGCACTGCTTGGGAAGTGGGTTAAAACCTATCGAAATCAAAGGATGATTAAAACTCATTAAAAATGGCATTGAGTTGAATATAAAAAAAAGTAATTATCTAATACTATACAATTGTTTTCTTTTTTTTAAATTATTATTATAAACCATAAGATTTCACATGTTTTGCTGCGTTAAGGGAAGACACAGGTGCAACATTTTGTGTGCAGTACAATTGCAGCTGAAAGAAAGAAGAAAGGTGGGCAGTAGAAAACTATTTACAGAATACGTTTCAGTGCAATGTTTTCACCTATTCCTTTGCCTTTCACTATATTGAGAACTATGCGGCTACAGCTTCCTTCCTGCTATTTTTACCTGTGACCTTGAGCAGTCTTCACTTTTTTTTTTTTATTAATAATTTAAATGCTTTTTGTGCTTTGCTGAAGAAGCCTGGGCACCTGTCTCAAATAGGAAGCCTGTTTAAAGTGTGTTTAATTCTGCAATACACTTTGTCATTATTAACATTTCATGAAGACTATAGGCAGAAATTAGACTGTAAATAAGGGCCTGGAAATTGTAAGAGATGTTTGCTGAGACCACTGATTCATAAAATCTGATCTCCGATCGATTTTACTCCTGACAGGTAGTCCAATATGAATCCTTTCCTATAATTTCAGCTAAGGGGTTACTTTTTTTTCCAAATAAAATATAAGGATCTGGTTCTTATTTGTTCTGTGTAGACATTCTGCGCTACTTTCACTTGTTCTATTTCCCTCCACATTTTCTTTTCTCTTGTGAACCATGTGTTTTTTCAGAAAATACCAAATAAAATGATTGTACTATTAAGTTTTCCTGAATGATCTGAAATTATCCAGTTTTTTCTCCCTTCTATTACATCATGTGGATTCTGGAGTTCACTTTTTCATGAAATGTAGCTTTTTTCTAACTGTCAAATGAACTGTATGGTATTTTTAAAATACGGTAAGTAGAATTTATTAGCTCCTCTTTCAAAGCTGTTCCTTGAATTTAATTTTGTTTTAATCCCGCAAGCTTTCAATATTGGATTGCTGAACGTAAGTAATATATTGTTGTAAAGCTGTATCTTTTTTTTTTTTTTAAATAACACTTAACTTCTACACTCAAACACAGACCAGAGCAATTCACAATAATTTGATATGCATTTTCAGAGTCCCTTTTCAGAACCTTTGTACACAGTTCAAAGAAAGATGCCATATAATCAGTAACATATTTTTGACTGGTCATAACTTGTCTTGTGTAACCTGTAACACAGTAAATACCAACGTCCTTTGAAGAAACTCACAAAAATATCCTCTACAAGTGGCTCAGGGCAGTTCCACTTAATCCAATGCTGAAGTCAAAACTGCTGAATATCCCGCATTGCTGCTTTTGATTCTCGTTATACACGTGGTCCTCGCTATCTGTCGTTCCGTGATCCATTGCGTCATAATGCATTCCGCCGAACGCATTATCCGACGTAGGAACGGATTATCCGACCCTCACTGCCGCCAATTAACATTGGATTTGCTATCCGACGCAGATTCCAGGATGGATTCTGGCGGATAACCGAGGACCTCCTGTATAGGAGAATATTCTGGCAAAGTGAATCCTAACCTCAGAGATCTTACAACTTCGTGCTTGGTCCTAACTTCAGACTTGAACATTAGTAATGCTCTCTTGCTCACTGACAAGGAGTGGGCAGGCTTTCAATGGGTGCATCATTGTGATGTGTTCAAAGTTTTGGCAGTCTTGCATGTGGAAGTTTGATGAAAGTGCTATGGTGTGTTTAATGGGGCAGTCCCATCTAGCTGGCCAGGAAGCTACCTTTTGCAAAGCATTTAACAGTTTAATTTGCTTCCCTAAACAAATCTAACTGCCTCACCAATAGCACATTTTGCCTGCCTTATTTTTTGGGGTACTTTATTACAAACTGAATTGTATGGGCCTCTGGTGCTTGTGTATCAGTTGTTTCTTTACCCTTAACCTAATCTGACTTTATCAGAGAACCAATAAAGATAAGGGGAGGGGAAGAGAGGCGGCTATGGCTGTAGAAACACTTGGTGAACACAAAATGACATCAGACAAAAAGGAGCAGCCAGAGGAAATAAAACTGCTCCGTCTCAGCTCACCACATTTACATACGGGGGGGAAAAAAATTGGAAAATACTTATAGATGTCAGTAGGGATGGACGAAACTGTCCAAATCTGTTTCCCGGAGGTCTGTGGAACACTTTGATAAAATCCGCCTTGCAATATAAAATCTACATGCGGATTGCATACTTATAAATTTAGGTGAATTCATTACAATCCTTAATTGAATACAATCTGGCCGAATTTTTAAGAATCTGTAAATATATTCTTAATCTGTTTGCAAAAAAAATAAATAGATCTCTATCTCTCCCTCTATCTATCAATCAACTCTCTATATATATATTTTTTTAAATGTTTAAAAGGAACGCAAGGTACCTGGCTGGGAGATATGCTAATGACTGCATTGTATATTTACATGAGTTTTGCCCCACACTTGCTAAAAGGATTTCCATACAAACTATATAGAGTTGGTGTCAGACCCAACAGGACTAGAACCCACAACCACTGCTTTTCAAGGCCACAGTTCTAGCAGTGTGAGTTAAACCAGCTAATGGCTAGCACCACTGGCACAACTGTGCTTCACCTTGTTTTTAATTGTGTGTGTCAGAAAACATGTTGTATTTAATCTCTATTAGAATATAAAGAGGGGAGCGCATGCGTGGTGTGCCGACAAGATGGCCGCTTGAGTGAGCTCTGTCAGTCCCAGACACTAATAGAAGCAAAAATCCACTGCATGCATCTTGGTCTGGTGCCAAACTGACGACAACAGCTTCAGATCACTCGGGGAGATGAAGCCGTGACCGGAAAAGACGCAAGCAGCGCTAAAAGCATCACAAGTCTTCCTAAGTAGTACACCGCAGAAGCACACAGGATTCTAAGATGGTGGCTTGAAACTACACACAGAAGCTGTAGCAGGAGGAATTGATGACAGTGCCAGACTCGCTACCAAAGGTGATCTAGATAACCTATTAAAAACCGTGGTGCAGAAAATGCAAATCGAAATGACCAAGGTAGTATCTGAACTAAAACATGATTTGCATGGACTGGGAGAAAGAACGGACTGTCTGGAAGGAGTAGCGGAAGAACTGACCTCAGCCTAAAATGTCACCGACCATGAACTGGTAGCTTTAAAAGCACAAGTAAACACCTTGACAGAAGCACTGGAAGATTCAGAAAATGGCGCTAGACTAAACAATCTGAGATTAAGGAATATTCGAGAGACTGTACTGCCAGAGGCGCTAGAAGAATTTGTGGCAAGATTTTTCCAGATCATGCTTCCGGATATTATGGAAGATACATTACTAATTGGGTGCACAGGGCTTTGGGAACTAAACAATCTGACCCTAATAAGATGAGATGTCATACAGTGGGCTCATTACTATATGGTGAAAGAAGCGATCATGCAAGCCTCCAGGTCAAAAGCATGGATAGAATTCGAAGGTCACCAGATTCAGATATTTAGTGACCTTGCCTCCGCCACTCTGCTCAAAAGAAAGGAACTGCAAGCAGTCACAAAGGAAATGAGACTACCAAATTAGGTATAAGGTGGGGCTTCCCATCCAATCTAGTAATTTGGCATAATGGATCAACAATAGTGATGAAGACGCCAGAGGAGGGAGAGAGCGCTGATTAAATTGGGACTAATACAAATAACTAAATTACCATCACCTCCGCCAACTGGTTCACCTAACTGCATGTGCACCCATCTGGACGTAGATGAAGTCACAGAGACGAAGTAAATACAAAGATCATGAAGATCAAGCAAGAATAAAAAAAAATCATCTGGTGAATGAACACCGTACTATGACCAAAGGTTCGGTCGAACGGAAGAATTTATACAAAGACTGTGGAAAAAGACTATACAATTGGTCTGGAAATCCTTTTAGGAAGGGTGGGATAAGACTCATGTTAATAGCTATGCAAGTATATTTAAATATCTCCCAGTCAGGTATCTCAGATGTGCATAGGCATGTCTCCCTAATTTATTTGGAGGAAGGTTTGAGGGGTATATATATACACAACTAGAGAAGTACACAACTATAGCGCTATACCCAAAGAAAATCAATAATGTATCATATATATAAAAGAATGTTCACAAACAACTTATAGTTAAATAAACATACAATCAAATATAAACAAAATAAGTTTAGAGCATCCACCTAATTTTTGATGTCCTGCATTGTATTGTATTGTATGTCTTCATATAGCGCCATTAATGTACATAGCGCTTCACAGCAGTAATACACGTGGTAATCAAATAAATAACAGATAATATAAAGAACAGATCATGGGAATAAGTGCTTTAGACATAAAAGTAACATTAAGGAAGAGGAGTCCCTGCCCCGAGGAGCTTACAGTCTAATTGGTAGGTAGGGAGAACGTACAGAGACAGTAGGAGGGAGTTCTGGTAAGTGCGTCTGCAGGGGGCTAAGCTTTATGTATCATGTGTTCAGAATATCCACAGTGCTATTCATATGCTTCTTTAAGCAAGTGTGTCTTAAGGTGGGTCTTAAAGGTGGATAGAGAGGGTGCTAGTTGGGTACTGAGGGGAAGGGCATTCCAGAAGTGTGGGGCAGTCAGTGAAAAAGGTTTAAGGCGGGAGAGGGCTTTCGATACAAAGGGGGTAGAAAGAAGACATCCTTGAGAAGAATGCAAGAGTCTGGATGGTGCATAACGAGAAATTAGGGCTGAGATGTAAGGAGGGGCAGAAGAGTGTAAAGCTTTAAAAGTGAGGAGAAGAATGGAGTGTGAGATGCGGGATTTGATCGGAAGCCAGGAGAGGGATTTCAGGAGGGGAGATGCTGAGACAGATCTAGGAAAGAGTAGAGTGATTCTGGCAGGAGCGTTTAGGATAGATTGTAGGGGAGACAGGTGAGAGGCAGGAAGGCCGGACAGCAGGAGGTTACAGTAATCAAGACGGGAGAGAATGAGGGCCTGAGTCAAAGTTTTAGCAGTCGAGCAACAGAGGAAAGGGCGTATCTTAGTTATATTGCGGAGGAAAAAGCGACAGGTTTTAGAAATGTTTCGAATGTGATGGCGAATGTGAGAGAGGAGTCGAGTGTGATCCCTAGGCAGCGTGCTTGGGCTACTGGGTGAATGATCGTAGTTCCAACAGTAATGTGGAAGGAGGTAGTAAGGCTAGGTTTGGGAGGAAGTATGAGGAGCTCTGTTTTAGCCATGTTGAGTTTAAGGCGGCGGAGGGCCATTCAGAAACTTTGGTTTGTACAGCAGGTGTAAGGTCGGGTGTTGAAAAGTATATTTGTGTGTCGTCAGCATAGAGGTGATAATTAAACCCAAAAGATGTTATTAGGTCACCTAGAGAGAGTGTATACAGAGAAAAGAGAAGCGGTCCCAGGACAGAGCCCTGGGGTACCCCCACAGAGAGATCAATAGAGGAGGAGGTGTTAGCAGAAGAGACACTGAAAGTACGATGGGAGAGGTAGGATGAGATTCAGGATAGAGCCTTGTTCCGAATACCAAGAGTATGGAGAATGTGAAGGAGAAAAGGGTGGTCCACGGTGTCAAATGCTGCAGAGAGGTCGAGTAATATGAGCAGAGTGTAATGACCTCTGTCTTTGGCAGCATGGAGGTCGTCAGTTATTTTAGTGAGGGCTGTTTCCGTGGAGAGAGCAGTGCGGAAACAAGATTGTAGAGGGTCTAGGAGAGAATAGGTGTTGAGAAAATGGAGCAAGCGAGAGAATACAAGACGTTCAAGGAGTTTAGAGGCAAAAGGCAGGAGGGAGAAAGGTCGATAGTTAGAAAGACAGGTAGGGTCAAGCTTGCTGTTTTTGAGTAACGGTATGACTGTTGCATGTTTGAAGGAGGATGGAAAGGTTCCAGAGCAGAGGGAAGAGTTAAAAATGTGTGTGAGCGTAGGGTTTATAGTAGGAGCAAGTGGTTTTAGGAGATGGGAGGGAATGGGGTCAAGAGGGCAAGTGGTAGAGGGAGAAGAGGCGATCAACAGCGACACATCCTCCTCTGAGACAGTGGAAAAAGAGCCAAGGAAGGCAGGAGGAGAGTTAGGAAGAGGTGTAGGATGGGAGGAAGAAACAGAGGGGATGTTGTGAGCTATGGATTCCACCTTTTCCTTAAAATAGTCGGCAAAGTCCTGAGCGGAGATGGAGGAAGGAGAGGCAGCTGAGGGTGGTTTGAGTAGTGTATCAAAGACAGAGAACAGTCGGCGTGGGTTAGACTTGTGCATGTTGATTAGTGAAGAAAAGTAGGCTTGTTTAGCTTGCGAGAGGGGAGGGTTGAAACAGGATAGCATAAATTTGTAGTGAAGGAAGTCTGCGAGAGTATGAGATTTCCTCCAGAGGCGTTCAGAGGAATGAGTGGAGGAACGCAGCATGCGCGTTTGGGAATTTAACCAGGGTCTAGGGTTAGATGGGCGAGTGCGGCATAGAGAAAGTGGGGCATGTAGATCAAGAGAGGAGGACAAGGGAGAGTTGTAGTTCCTGACCAGGTCAGGGTCTGTAGCAGAGCTGAGAGAGGGAGGAGTGTAAAGTGGACTCAAAGTCAGGTAAGTGAATAGAGCACAGGTTTCTGCAGAACCGGGGGGTAGACAGAGGTGGAGAAGGGGAGAAGCGAGATAGAGAGAATGAGATGAGATGATGGTCAGAGAGAGGAAAAGGGGAAATGGAGAAATCGGAGAGAGAGAAGTTTTTTAGTGAAAACCAGGTCTAAGTAGTGTCCATCTTTGTGGGTGCTGGCTGCAGTCCACTGTTGAAGGCCAAAAGAAGAGGTTAGAGAAAGAAAGCGGGTAGCCCAAGGGAGAGAGGGGTCATCAATGTGGCAATTGAAGCCCCCAAGGAGAAGAACAGGGGAGTCTGAGGAGAGAAAGAAAGAGCCAGGATTCAAAGTGAGAGAGAAATACAGAAGGGGGATACGTAGAGGTAGGTGGGCGATAGATGACCGCCACGTGGACAGGGAGAGGAGAGAAGATCTGGACTGTGTGAACCTCAAAGGAGGGAAATCAAGAGAGGGGGGAATAGGAAGGGTTCAGTAACGGCAGAGAGAGGAGAGCAGGAGCCCCACGCCTCCACCCCTGCCATCAGGGCGTGGAGTGTGGGAGAAGGAAAGGCCACCATAAGAGAGGGCAGCTTCCAGAGCAGAGTCAGACTGAGTGAGACAGGTCTCAGTTAGAGCAAAGAGAAGCAGGGAGTGAGAGAGAAAGAAGTCATGCACAGAGAGGAACTTGTTAGAGAGGGAGCGAGCATTCCAAAGGGCACAGGAGAATGGGAGAGAGGAGGGTGGGTGGCAGGGGATGGGTATGAGGTTGGAGGGGTTAACACCAGAAGGGGTAAAAGTTGTATGTGGGAGGCGAGGACGAGCGCAAGTAGAAATAAGGCAGGGACCAGGATTGGGAGAGATATCCCCAGAAGCAAGGAGGAGAAGCATGGAAAGAAAGAGAATGTGTGAGGATGATTTGTAGGGGATTGTTTTAGTGCAGGGTGTATAGCTGTGTGGTGACAGAGGGCACAGGTAAGAAAGGAGTTCATGTGAACTGAGAAGTGGGGAAGAAAGGAGAGATGGAGATATATGAATAGAGTTAGAGACATAAGGAGACTGGTGGAAGGAAGTGCATAATTTGAAAATAAGTGAGGTTACAGCAAATATAAAAAATAAAGGTGGCATCACAGCAATAGTTAAGTGTTGAAATGTGCAGTCTGGGATAGATGATATCCTCCTTTCCAACGTAGATCAAAAGCAGGAATCAGAAGCAGTAGGTGTTGTCCACTTTTCCACTTCTTTTTGAACTTCATTTTTAAACTTCATATCTACTTGAAACATTTCTAATTAAAAGCATATCTGCTTAGGAGCATTGGCTGCAGGCAGCAATGGCTGTTATGAGTTTACTTATATACTTTTAGAAAGTCACCTGGTTGGCACAACAAACATAATTTGCACATGTGAGGGACGTTAAAGCAAATGGTTTTCCTAAGGTGGGTGCTGTCTTGCACAAGTGTGAAAGCTGAATTAAATTAAGACAGTAGGGGGATGATTTACAGACAGACAATTTGGAATATGGTTTTACCTAAATAGAACTAAATACACAGCAGGGGAGGAAATCAGGACAGACAGACCATTTGGAATATGGTTTTACCTAAATAGAACTAAATACACAGCAGTGGAGGAAATCAGGACAGACAGACCATTTGGAATATGGTTTTACCTAAATAGAACTAAATGCACAGCAGGGGAGGATATTAGGACAGACAGACCATTTGGAATATAGTTTTACCTAAATAGAACTAAATACATAGCAGGGGAGGATATCAGGACAGACAATTTGGAATATGGTTTTACCTGAGGAAAGAGAAGAGATGAGATGAGTGATCCAATAGTCTTCCTTTTTAAACTTCATATCTACTTGAAACATTTCTACTTAAAAGCATATCTGCTTAGGAGCATTGGCTGCAGCCATTATCCAAATCCCATATAAATAGTCCTTGTGAAAAAAGAGTCCTCCTTGGCGCTGGTCTTCACTCGTGCTCAATGGATTTCATGAGAAAAGAAAATATAGAAAACAGTGTATAGTAACATACTGTGTTATAAACAATATCACCTCTGTGCAAGAGAATACTACAACCAGATATATAACCCAAATATGAATCCACCAAATGGTCTTAATGGTGAGATGAAAAAATACAGTATACATATATATACAACTACTTAGTTGACACTCTTTAAAGCCCAAATCAGTATAGTGATAAATCTCAGAAGGATTTATATATAACACTTTACCATATATCTAGCAAATAGTATAAATCAATACACCGTGGATAGCTTTTTATTAAAATAAACTCACAACTGAGTAACTTGATGACAAGAATGGCTCCGCTGTTCAATGAAACAATCTCAGCAGTATTACATATAAAAATGAAAACATAGCACATATATACAACGGTTGACTGCTAATAAAATTAGAAAAGTCTCTGTTTTTTTTTGTTTTTTTTTAAATAAAATCCGCAAATGGATTCTTAAAGATTAGTTCGAAAACGGATTGTTCTTTGTCCCTGGAAAAAAAATCCGACATTGCGGATTGCTCTTTTGGAAAGTGATCGGTGGGAATTCGCGGACCAAAGGAAACTGGCCGATCCGAGGCAGATCCAAATCCGCAAAAAAAGTTCCCATTTGTAGAAGTCCGATAAAAGGAAAACTAGGTATCAATCATCCAGATGTAGTCCCTTAAGCATGTCAATTGCATTAATGGAATTAGTTCACTTTGGTCCTTGGAGGAATTTCCCCTTCGGCCTTTTTTGGTCACTGAGCTGGACAGTAGTTAACTTTTGGTGTCTGACGCACAGAAAGATCAAATTAATTATTCAAGGACATATGGAGATATAACGAGGTTTCAAACGAGGTTCCCCTGCCTCTAAACCAGTGTCTCAACTTCTACTCTTCCCCCCTCCCCGCCAAAAAAAATATGCACAAATATTCATATCTAAGATATGGAGAACGAGGAACATTATGTGGAAGTTCAGAGGTAGGAGCAGCACATGAAGATACTTTGCACAATGATGAATAAAAGAAAAACTATAGCTTTATACAGGGGAAGTTATGATGTCTGCAGGGTGAGCACCAGTAAGTACCCAGGGTTAAAATCCCACGTTTTTTGTAGCTAACTCTCGGATACCTGCTTGCCGTTGGCTGACTAGTTACCACTATTGTTTTAAAGGTGCAATCCGTTTTAGGACCAACATGAACTGATTGCAGTGTTAACGGGTTACATCTAGGTAATTGATGCCAAATAATTTGTTAAAGTTTGTTTGTAAAACTGGTGAGCTAAGACTTGAGAGGGTTTTGATTTCCGCTGGCTACTTCATTCTGATGTCACTGTGTGTTCAACAAGTTCTTGCAAAGCCAGAGCCTCCTCTGTCTTGATTGGCTCTCTGATAAGGACAGTGTGGGCTAAGGAGAAAGAAAAATGTGATTGACAAACACTTCCTCATTCAGTGGCCCCTAATACATTCCATTTCTAATTAATTTACCAAACCAATTACAGCAGCCACATCTTTGTTATTTGCATTCTTATCCTTGTTTGGAGAACCCAAATGACACTTACATTTCATACAAAAGGTTGTTTTCTGGACGGCTATGTGAGATTGTTCCTTTAGACTCTCTTGTTGCCGAGTGGCTCGTTCCGCAAAAGTGCTAAACCAGTAAATAATGCTCAATGGGCCTCTTCTATGAATTACTGATTAGGAGTGTAAAAAAAAAGTATAGATGTTTTCTAATTTACTCCCCGAATGGTTTACAATCTAGTTTTTGTGCCTGAGGCAAATACAAAGTGACCTTCCCAAGGTGACAAGCAGCTGGAACCAAGTGTTCTAGCAGTGTTCACAGTACTGCTGTGCCACCACAAAGCAGCTTCATCAGTCGGGCCTCTCCAGCATATTCTTTTAGATGGGATCATTTTTCCTGGAACTATGTTAATCTTCTGAACACTGAGAGACCTGCACAAGCACCTTAATCAATAGTAAGTAAATAGCTCATGGAATAAATAGTGAGAATAGCAGGTTTTTTATTTGATTGGATCTGTTTTATATTAGTGATTAATGTCTTCTCAAAGCATATCTAAAGACAGGTTGGCATCTCTTACCAAACCAAGGATGCACTAAAAAGGTGGGCTTGAGCAACCCGCCCACCCATTAATTTATTTCTATAGCAACAGCAGAAAACTGCAACAATCATTCAGTATTACATAGAAGAGATCAATTTTATATTCCCTTTTCGCTGAGCAAGTTAATTTTTTAATTGATGTAAAATTTTATAGAACCAGTTAGAAGTTGTCACGATTTTTCATTTAGAATTGAATTTGCAATGCATTTACTCTGCCATTGGAACACCCGTGTTTGCAAATGTAATTGTAAATTCGTGCTTTAATGTTATTAGATATAAGGCATAACCTACAGAAGAAACACACAATGCCATCATCATGATTAGTTTCCACACAGGATGCTCTCAGCTCTGTCTGGACCCTAGTTGAGCAATCATACACAAGGGTGTGTTTTTTTTTAATCTTTCCACCTTTATTTCCTGTTAAATTGAGTCAGACATGTCGGCTCCCACTCAATGATTTGTAATCAGACTCACTTGAACAACCCAGTCTGTCTATATTCCTATCTGTTGTGAAAGCTTAGACCCTATTAGATTATTTGGTTCCTTTAAAAGCTAGTATAGCCTTGTGTCTATTATATGCATGAATGTTTGCATTACCTTACTGTATGTGCCTTTAGCAACTGGAAGCTAAATAGACATCTACCACCCATTCCGTGAGAGGTACTGTACATCCTCACATTTCCCCTGAGATTCTCACCCTCCAGTATAGGACCTTGACCTCCTGTCCTAGCACTTCTTTCTTCCCTCCTATAACTTGATACACTTTCTAACTAAGATATTTTTCCTTCTCACTCTCTGACTATAAATATACCTCCTGTATTACAAAAAAAATTCACAGTTCATCGCACCACTTCAGTTGATCTTGGAGATCCAGTGTCTACAAGTGTTGTGATAACTGTCGGAGAACAACACCCCACTACAAAGATACAGATCTTTAATGTTTTGTCAATAAATGACAACAAATTAAGTTTTATGATTCCAGCCTGTCATTTTCTGATGGATCGTATATCCACTATGCCTGATACCCATCCAAACTTGTGTAGGTATCTATCCAAGTGTAACCCTTGTCCCCCCCTCCCCCCCCCCTAGACTCAACTGATGTATCTAGGGTGCGTGAGGGCAGATTTACATGGTGATGGGTGGTGCAAACCTGTTGAAACAGGAGGGCCTGAGCTTCCCGCGATGTTATGGGGGAGACAGGACCAGGCTTCTGAGGTATTGGCCTCCATGTGGTCTTAATGGTGCAGCGCCTCCATCTCCTATAATTCCCAGGGATGTGGGAAGAGACCCTTATAGAAGAACCCCCGTTGGTCCCGGGGTGAACACTCCAGAATCACTCGGCACAATGTTGAAAGCACAGAGTCTTTATTGTACTCACTGTCGGCAGATCAGTAATAGCAGCACAGCAATACACGTACACGATATGCCTCCTCCTCCTCTCCCACCAGATCGTTCTCCGCAGGATGGTCTGAAGGGTATCTTTCTCCCTGCCTCCACCCGCAGCCAAGGGCGCCACGGGTGGGGCTAGCTCTTCCCTCAGCCCCTAAGCAGGGTGAGAGGCATGGATCCACCTCCGAACTACTAGGCCCTACTCCTCAGGAACCTAGCTACACTCTCTCTTACTATCTGACTGTCCAGCCAGACTCTCCAACATCTCCTCTGACCTCTCTCAACTCAGGGAGTAGCAGACTCACCCCTCTCGCAACTCAGGGGGTAGACAGACTGACTCCAGAGCACACAGGAACCGCTACTAAGTTTGGTCAGCCCCACCCCTCATGACATCAACAAGACCTCCCCTCTGCACAGGCCGGCAGCAGAGACAGGCTTGTATTAATCAAGCAGGCAGGGCTTTGCAAGGGGGGAAAACCCAGGATTACTACTGGGGCCTACCTTAACAGGGCTTACCGCAGTAGTAGGAAGATTTAGTAACCCGGCCTGTTTACAGGGGGCTACACAAGTAACAAACCAGCCATGAACATGTATCTATGTTTTTTCTGCAAAAACACAATTCATAACAGATTTCCAACCCGTTTGCAAAGTGATTGACACTTGAAAGGGCTTCTCTTATCACTCAATGTATGTTTAAAAGTGAAATGTAATTACTTATGCAATGGTAATCTCATCTCTCATCCAGATAGCTAGATATGCACCATGTGTAATGATAACATATTTCCAGTGGGGTTTTTCTTTTTACATTAAAGCTGTTGCTCCCTGCAGGTCCTGGAGATGCACATTTTACCTGGGAGAAGGATGGAGTTACAATGGAGAGCTGTGTAAGAGAAGAGATCCACCCACTAGCTGATGGTAATGTGCACCTCCTCAGCTGGGTTAGAGATATCGCCACCAGAGATGCAGAGTATCATTGCACTGTGAAATCGAAATCTGGAATGAAGTCATCCAAAGTTCTTATCACTGTGTCAGGTAATGACTCAATCATTGACCACATCCGGATTTGGGACCACGGCAGGGTGGTCACTTTTTATTCAAAATAATTCTTTGTAACACCACATTGCATGTTCTGTATACCTGCAGCATGTCCCCTACTTAGATATGAACTTCATATGTAGTATGGAAACGGTATGTACATTTAACAATGGGCTGAAAATAATAAAAGCTATAGAAAAACGTCCTCCTTTTGTAACAAATTAAGAGTTGAAAATGGGTTATGGGCAATGAATGTATTGTGGGCAATATTTTCTAAAGGGAGCAATTCCATAAGATGCCTTATAGCCCATTCTCCGATTGGCTGTAAGATGTATTTTTGTGTCAGAAGGTGTCTTACGACGCAGCAGTAAATATGGTCCTATATGTTTTCATTCTGCATTGAGTATTGGGGGTGTGCATTAACATCTGATTTAAAGCTGCAGTTCAGTTTTTTTTTTTTTTTAATTCAATAGTTTCATGTGGGCAATCTTTAATTACCTAAAGAACTGTATAGCTGCCAGTCAATTCATTCTCCATGTATTGATTGGTGAAATCTTTAGATATGGGATATGTTTTTCCTCTGCTTCTGTCACTCAGTAGAAGCTCATGAATATTCATGAGCACTCCTGCACTAACATGTGCTAGAGGGAGGGCAGTGCTGACAAAGGGGTGTGCCAGGGCTTATAACAGGACATGAAGGGGCAGTGCCTTAGCAAATGGTTGTTAAAATAGAATACAAGAAAATTGGTCTTTCAAAGTTGTTTTTTTAAAAACAGAAAATGCTAAAAGTATTTTTTCTTACCACAGAACTGATTTATTAAAAAAAAACACATGCAGGATATTGACTGAACTGCAGCTTTAATGTGCATGGTGTCCACTGCAGTCCTGTAAACGTTTCAAGGTTTACATATACATATATTTAATCATTCTGCTAAAACGGTAGGTTAAGGATGATGCCCTCTCGCTAAACACTAAATAAAATCCCTGATTATTGAGTGAACAACTCTAAGTTGCAAGTAGTGTTCTGCGGTTTCTGTTTTTCCCTGTAGGAAAAGATCCTTCTAGGAATTTTTCCGGGTTTATTTTCCAAACCTTAAACCTCGATGAAATTGGTTAAGAATTATAAAGCAACAAAATGGTTGGGAAGCATCACCTTGTGATGTGAGCTACTTATTAACGTTGCTTGATTTGCCAACCTCCATTGTTTCTGTTCAGTGGTTTATTGGACCTGATTCTATCTCTGGGCGGCAGAACACGCAACAATTGCACAAGGTGTCCGTGTAAAAATAAGTACATAGCATGGAACAAATATTTAGTGGATTAATAAATGGGTGTAATATCAGAAACAAGAATTGCCTAACTCGTAACTTTTCAGTGAAAATTTGTAAATGGCTTACAATTCGTGTTCAACATTTTCGGTATTTAGTCAAACAAGGCTTAGTAAAAAATAATACAAATCCTAGTGAACACCAGCCAGGGAATTCTTCAAATGTAGTTTCCTTAATGTTGGATGTTTTTATTGTTTTTATTGTTTTTTTAGATACTATAAGGCAGGACTGGTCACATGAGCTCGCAAAATGGAGGAGCGCTGTCAGTGAGCACAATAACGTTATGGAAGGCTGGAAGAAAACCTGGGTACGGTGATTTGTCACACTACATGAGCATGCATTTTATCTTTAATCATGGTTATAATATTTGTGACAATGGGACTACTACACGGATTCCCCCATTGACTTTTATGGGAAATGCCTTGTGGTTACTACCAAATCGGCACTATCGCAGCTTAATGAATGACTCCTAATGATTGTTCTCTCACAAATAGGTTTACTTTACAAGCTATCCACAATGTCTTTATAAATCTTAGTTACTTCTTTCCCTTTAGCTCCAATATGATTTTTTCTGTTGCCAAATACATAAATATTAACAAATATAACCTACTTTGCCTCTGCTGTGTCTATCACATTGCTCAGATCACTTCATGTACTGATAACCCAACCTCTAACTATTCCAGTCTTGGCCAAATTACTTCATCACCAACATTGATTCTATACACCTATAGTATCTGTTCCCTCTGCTTCTCTCAGCTTCTCCCGGCACTTCATTAGTCTACATATGTTCCCTCCAACAACTATAAACTTGTTTTATTATTACACAGAAAATGAGTCTATTGTTTATTTTAATCCCACATGCCCTAAAGCAACTTGTTTCCTTTCCACTAATTTCACTGAACCTGGCATAATGTAAACTGTCTGACTTTGATTTAGTAACCCTGTATTTTTGTTTCTCTTCTCCCATTGGCTTAAATATCTATTAAAAACCTTGCAGGCTTTCCTACGTTTCCTAGGGAGGCCCTATTAACACAAGTGTTTTTGTAGCCATTATAAAGAAGCTCCTTTATGTATTGTATATTAAGTGGCATTTGCTATTTTCATAGTTGAGGGTTAGGGCTATTTATCAGAGGTACTGTACTAAGTCGTTAAATCTGGATAGTCCGAAACGGCTGTTTGCTGACGAAAATCACTATTAATGCAGCAATACGGGTTACCTTAAAATGATATATATGTTTTTAATGACCGGTTTGAAGCTGGGGGTCTCCGGAGCTAAACACCGTTAATTTCAGCACTGGGGACCCCTGCTTCCAGAGATACTTGCCTCCGTATTGGTGCCGGTATCCCTGCAGGCAGAGAAACATTTTTTTCTTTAATCTGATGGCGACTTAAATGTCCCGCGCCACACAGGTCAATAGGAAGTCGTGACGTCATCCGGTGCGGCTTTCTATTGGCCAGAGTTACCTGAACCTTTAAACTCTGCAGAGATACCGGCACCCCTTATGGAGGTAAGTATCTCCGGAAGCAGGTGGTACCGAAGCTGAAATGAATGGGGGTTCAGCTCCACAGACCCCCTGCTTGAAACCTGTAATAGAAATATATATAATTTTTTTGTTTTTGTTTAAGTTTACCCATATTGCTGCTTTAAAGCCAATGTCTGAACGACCACATCAGACTATATAGAATGCACCATTACACATATTATTATTAAGCATAAAACTCTTACAATTGTAGAGAAGCTGTTATATTACAGGACGTATTGACTTTCATTTCAAAGTATAACTTTGTCTGAAGCACTTCTCCCCTTTATGTTTTATTTCTATTTGTTATTTATATGATTGCCACGTGTATTACTGCTGTGAAGCGCTATGTACATTAATGGCGCTATATAAATAAAGACATACATACATTTCAGTAGCGCAACCAGGGGGGTGCAGGGATGCAGTTGCACACCCCAAGAATTAGTATTGCGCTAACAGAAGCCCCGCGCTCTTCGCAACAGCAATGATTGCCGGGACAGAGAGAGGCCCTCTGTAACAGAGCAGTTTTCCTCATCGACGTTGCGTCATCATGGCAACGCGACTGCCCATGGCGCCTCGTTTCCATGACAATACATCATCACATCACCATGTTACACAGTGACATCATGACCATGCTATGTCAATAGGGAGGGCCATTAAACACTGCAACCTCCAATCAGAGATTCTGATTGCGCCCCTAACTTATGTCATACGTATACGTCTTGCCAAGGGCGTCCTCTGATCAACTTACAACCGAGGTAAACATCCCTCTAAACGTTTATTATTTAACCAAAGAAGCGATCAAAGATAACTGATCATAGTGATTGTTATTTATCTGCATTTAAGCTCATCTATATAGTAAAACAGTGTATCCAAAAATATTATCAGCTAATGAAATTTGGTTCGGAAATCGGTATACCAAATATTCCCAATAAGAGAAATAGTGCAAATACAAATATAGGATAAGTATATGTCTAAATGTAACATAGGTTTAACTTTATGGACATATATCTTTTTTCAACCTCATCTACTGTGTAACGTTTTCACTTATAAGCGTGAATCACTGTCATATATTGTATATCTGATTTGGCGTTTAGTGCATCTCTGGTGTATATAGAACTAGTTTAACAACACTTACATGGGCTTAAAGCATCTCTACACCTTTAGTACTGTATACTTATTTGATTTAAGACTATTGTAGAGTGCTAGAACTTCTGTATTTTACGTAATCCCATTGATGCCAAGTAGCTAGAAAGCCTCCTTTACAAACAGTTGTTTATGATTATGTATCAAAAAGAGAGGGCCATCATATGTATAAATAATGGTAAACAAAGCTCATCAGTATTCAGCCAGCAAATGTGGTATTTGTCTGTGCCAAAGACAGCACGAGAGAGCAGAGGTACTAAAAGTGTAAAGAATTGTAGTTCCATTTATATAAAAAAAAAACTCGGCCATTTTGATTTTAGATTGCATTTCTTTGCTGCCAAAATGTTGCAGTCCTATCCAGTAGCAATGGGGTCACTACTTACTCACTCATTGTCACTGTTGTTTTAGGAGAGCTGCAACAAGAAAGGTGTGATTTAGATGCCGACATCAGTGAAGAAGACCTGACAAGATTAGTCGTTTATGGATAAACAGCTGAACTTCCATGAGGAACACCTTACATGAGGAACACCTTACATGAGGAACACCTTACATGAGGAACACCTTCCATGAGGAACACCTTCCATGAGGAACACCTTACATGAGGAACACCTTACATGAGGAACACCTTACATGAGGAACACCTTACATGAGGAACACCTTACTTACAAGGCCGGCTCTATCTGTGGTATCCAAAGGACAATGACATGTTTTGGAGAAACAACTGTTTCTCAAACCAGTATTTATAACATTGTATACATTGGAAAGAATTACTACTGTATGCACTTTCTCACAGATAATTCTTAGTTATACTACTTATATTGTAGAGTTGTTTCTGGAGATGTTTCTTGGAAGCTGACTATAAAGACGTTTTTGGGACAAGAAAATTATTTCCTCGGATGTAAAAGAGAAGAAGATTTTGTGAAGAACTCTCATTTTGGTCCAACACTTGAAACATGTGAAAGTTTTTTTTTTTTAGTTTGTTTGGGGTTTTTTTTTTAATGGGGACTAGCAGTTCTGCTTTATTTTTTTGCCAAAATAGCAAAAATAAGTTCTGAAATCATGCTTTATGTAACTTTGTGGAAACATGTTCCTCTTGAATTTGTGAGAAAACATTATTAGAAGAGGAACATGAAACCTACATGCTGTAAATGCGTTCTTTGTATAAAAAAGGTAAAAATGACTGATTATAGTTCTATGGAATTAGGATATAGCACACTTGGATTTGTGATTTAAATGTATGACACACGATTTATTACTATTCATAACTAATATCAGTGTAAAATATATATATTTGTAGATGTTTTCCCTATAATTATTGGGGCACTTCTGGTTTCTAACCAGTTATAACTGCACTGTAGCTCTTACTGTACATAGCACATATAGTGCTGCTTACATTTGAACCCCTGGGGCACTGCATACATGGCACGCACCCCATGCTGTGTGCTGCAGTGTTTTGTTTCCTCTTCTCTCTGTGCGGTGGAAGAAATACATAAGATGGTCTAATTTTAGTGGTGTTGGACCTGCCGAAATGTGGTTGCAGGTTTAAAATGTTTTGGCCAAAGGGTTGAATTAAACGACCCGTACTTAAGAAGAAAGAGTATTAAGGCTTTCTTGTTTTTTGTTGTATACATTAGGTCAGGGCTGTGAAAACATTCAGTGCTGCGCCCCCCTGTCTGCTCTCCCCCAGTGCTCATGCCCCTCCCTACTTTTGTGATGTCACATGACCCCGCTGCATCATTTGATGCTGCATTGCCATGGCTACGTGTCGCCCGAAGCCGTTGGAGACAAGGCAAGTGAGTTACAGAGGCCTCGCGTGCTCCCCAGCATTTCTTTTAATTGCCTTGTGGAACAGCACAGGGCCCCTGTAACTGCCGCGCCCTCCCCCCCCCCATTTGCGCACCCTTGCATTCGGTCACAATCCCAGTCGCACTCCAATTGATGCAAATATATATATAAATATATATATATATACAGTACAGTGTATTGGGTTTGGGTTCTGGGCTTGCCAATGCTGTGTATATCAGTGTGTTCTCCCTGATCTGCACATACATGTGCCATATATGTTTTCTTCTTCTAATGTTTTAGAAAGTTGCAGAAGGAAAGGAAAATCAGAAGCATGAGCCAGAAGGATCAGCACTTCCTCCATCACACAGTGTCTCTGTAAGTCTCCTAACAGAGCATTTAGATCAGCGGTGTCCAACAGGAATTTAAGGCTCGCCACTATTGTGGTTGTCATCTTTCCATATTTGTCACATTATATTATACAAGGCTATGGAACATTGCCAAGTAAATAATTATTATCCATGTATGAATTGAAGACGTAGTTCTAAAAAAAAATAGACTGATGTACCACTCACCCTGTCTACTACAATTCAGCTAGAGGTGCTATGATCCTGCATCTACACCGCAAGATACATACAACTATACAAAAACAAAACTGGATCAGCACTCAAAGAAAAATGAAAGACTTACGTTTTGCTTTTGGTCTTACCAAGTTTCTTCTTTAATGTATATAAAAAAAGGAGCAATACAGAACAAATTAGCACAAACTTTATATGCGCATGTAGCCAGGTCACTTGATGGCTACTATTCTGCCCTTGGGCTGGCAGTAAAACCTAGCACAATCAGGTTGCCAGTAGTTGATATGGGGTTTTCCCCCTCTGAGGAGCTGCATTTAAGTGACAGCAGGAGGCGGTGACATCAGGCCTGGGCATGACCAATCATGAGGCAGGCCTGGTGCCCTCCTCCTGGCAGTACTTAAAAGCAGGACCGCCCTAAATTTGGTAGGTTGTCCTTCCCCACTGAGGAAGGCAGGTCGCACAGTGGAAAGGCTGAAATTGGGCCTCATCCAGTCATTTTCCCTCCGGGGGAGAGTGAGTGTGGACCATACCTCTGCATCTGCTAGAGGTGGGGAAGAGCAAGGATGGCTGAGGGTGCCCTTGGCCTGTAGTGATAGTCCAGAGACCATCATTGAGTGAATAGCTGAGAGTACTACATCAGGCAGCATTCGCCACCACGCAGTGTCCTCTTCGACATGTGGCGAACGTATTGGACAATACTGATTTAGATTATAAATTCTCGGGGACAGGGAGTTCCTTTCCTCGTGTCCGATTTTTGTTTGTTTGCACTTATTGTATTATAATTCCATCTATTGTCTTTTGTAAAGAGCCGAGTACACTGTGGGCACTACTTAAATAAAGACAGACATACAGTACATACATAAGTAAATCATTTCACTGCATCTACAAATGGATACTTCCATTTAAGTTAATGACCATTTTATAGTGTACAACTAGATATTGGGGCTGCATTCCAAAAAGGTGCAGCCTGTATTTAAAGCAACCGTTTGTCAGGTTTACATCTGCGGTATGTGAGCGTACCATTGAGGAGAACTGTAGTTGGAAACTGGTCTTCAAACAGTCCCTTTACTAAAGAATGTAAGGGTAGGGCCTGAAGACAAATAAACCTGTAGAAGTTATTCTAAGGAAAAGGGTATTGAAAAGTGTATTGAGAGACAGAGCTCTTAAAGCACTTGTTACATTTAACTCGGATTGTTTGTCAGAGGAGCTAATACAAAATCAAACTTGGCCCACATATATATTGATGCATTGATCTTAGCGATGCGCGGCCACTGTCCAACCTGCCTCTCTAAATGTGCACATTATGGCAAAGCGCTCCAATTTGTATACATACTGTAGTCCCTTTGCTTGCAAAATTTTATAGTGTTCAAGGTGAATGGTTAAAGCTGCTTTTACATATATCTTTTTTTAATTATAATGCACAAATTTCACCTGATATATAAAATAAAGTAATTACCATTAAATATAACACTTTTCTCCCAAGAATAAAGAACTTAACAATTACAATGAGGGGTGCGCTGTACACATCGCTGCACTTAGAACTTTACAGGTGCTGTCCGTGCCCCGACCATCTTAGGCTGCGCTTGTAGTGCAGACGAGAGCGATGCGACGTCGCGGCAAAACAAATGCATTGCCACCATTGCGTGCGCTTATAGTAAGCACGGCGCGACGGACTGGTTGCGATCGCTGGAATTCATCTCTATTTGATTTTCCATCGATCGTCGCGTCGCCGGCACTATAAGCGTAGCCTTACAAGCTGTTTGGTGTCTGAGGCACAGGGAGATAAAATGACTCAACCAAGGGATTTGGACCACATTTGCCTGCTTCCAAGTCCATCTCATTGTCTTTGGAGTCGGAGCCTTTACTCACAGCCATTCCTTCTGGAGACAGGCTTCTAATTCGTAACTGGAGCCACTCACAGATACTGTTTCTTAAATTCAGTACCATTTGTTAGGTACATTTGGCCAGGTTGATAATTGTTTTCATTGTTTTGTATGTCATACATATTGTGAGGATCAAACGTAAAACATTTTTTGTAGGCGCCCATTCATGAAACTGTGATCCTGCCAATCTCACTACATGGGGTACAGGTTGATCTGTTTGGGGGTGTATAAATAAAACAATGTCTCTCAGGCTTGTTAGTACTCACCCAGCTGGAATAAGTATCATTCCCACGCTTAATTTAATATTTTAACAAAGCATTGGCAAGTTTCAGTTGGTTCAGCAGTTTTAATTTCTGTTTAATTTTGCAGTTCACTCTTTCAGAAAAGAACACTGTAGAGGATTGGGGGACAGCACGAACACGGAAAGGCACAAAACTCACCGGGTAGGGTCAAAAAATAAAAAAGATTTATTGAATTACATAATTAAAAAAAGACATACTGGGGACAAAACAAGGGGGTTCTCCTCCCACGCGTTTCACGCTCTGATAGCGCTTTCTCAAGGAGAATGCAGGTTACCTTCCTGCATTTAAACTATTCTTGTTTGGCATTATATCAATAGTCGCCTTTGAGAGCTGTGAATGGTTATTTTGTTACTTCACTCTTTAAGAAAACCTGAAGTCTATTTGGGATAATCTATCAGTATAAGGCTCTATGATCATTAGCATCAAGCAAAACATGCACCATTATTGTTTGCCCCTGCAATATTGCAGACAATAATGACTGTTCCTGTCTTTCTTTTAATCTAACTAATGTAGCTGTGCTTCTTTCACATTACCTGACAAAGGGCCATTGTCTCCCCCCACAAAAACATTGTGTTAATCACTCTGCTTAATAAACAGTGTATCACACAAGTTTGGAACACCAATCTTTGTGCGACAACTTCTTTATTTGTTTGTTTTTTTCTTCTTACCTTGAGTCTTCTGGATTTATTGGCTGTGGTCAGACAGAACTTTAGGTGCAATTGAAGACTAATATATGCTTCTTAAATTAATTTCATAATTGAGTTATTCCTTTCAAGAGATATTCTGATTTTGGTGCACCCTGTAATGAACCCAAATTACAACATTATGGAAAAACTGTACATGTTCTGCTGTATAAATTATGTGTTATATTATTATTATGTCACGTGTATTACAGCTGTGAAGCACTATATCAATAAAGCTATACATGCATACAGAAAGTATGTGGCATAGGCAGCACTGCCGTAAGTGAAACATTTGCAACTGAATATTAGTGGTGGGTGCACGGGAACAATGGAGGGACCCCCAATCCCTCCTGAACATACTATGCAACACATCAGGTGTTCCCATCACTCCAAACAAAGACTATGAGACGGGCATATACCAAAAAGAATCATTTGTATTCCAAAACAAAATTCTACAACGCAACCTAATGCAATAAACAAACCATGCATAAAACTTAGCACAGGCTCAGCCTGAGGGGAAGAGGGAGTGGGGGAAGGGAACATGATATCACAGACTAGGTGAGGAGAAAAATAATCACAACGGGAAGGACAAATGGAAGGAAGATGGGGTGGGGCAATGTTTCGGGGTGGAAAAACCCCTTCTACTGGCCTATTCCCATAGCCCCAAAAGGGACTGTGGTACTTCCCTGCACCCGCACAACACAAGCCTCCCTCTAATAAAATAAAAACAAACAGCAATACACCAACTAAGGGTCAGGTCCATGCAAAGAATTTCTCACAGAATTGATTGTCAATTTGAACAATGCACTCTGACCTGTATGTCACATTATAAACTCCACCTAACACAACCCAATGTACTGTGAATCAGAAAACAGATAAACACTGTGAGCAAAGCACAACAGGTTAACACTGTATGGGTGATAGGAGCATGCTTCCTGACTTGGCAAAACAACCTCTATGTTAGTGAGCAATAAATCACAACAGCTGACAAGTGGCAGATCACAAATAGTACTGCTGGTAAAACACAGATAGTGGGATGAGGTGATCGCTACGTGACCCGGTGCACTGCAGGTTGCAAGGTGGTGCCTGGTGTACATACATACATACATACATACACACACATATATATACATACATACATATATACATACATATATATATATATATAAGACACACAGATGAAAAGAACATAGACAATCCCCTTAGTAGCACTCTAAATTACACCTAAACTAATCTATAAGATAAAGATGGTTAAAAAGAAACAGATGCTCCGCCAATTCAGAAAAAATGAACAAGATTTTATTGATTAAACAACAAGACACACTAACTTAAAAACATAAAAATACTAAAGACAGCCTATGAAAATATATATGTATCAAAAATATAAAGAGAGGACTACTAATCAAACACTTTCAGTATTACAAAGAGGGAAAAAAAAAAACTAAAATGTGTCTAAATAAAGTTTAAATAATGACAACAAAGTAGTTTAGTCTAACATAATAGGCAATACAAAATATATTCCCACTGACATATGCATGAAAGAATAATAAATCATTGCGTTGGAAAAAGTATATAGTCAATGACCCAGTATATAGCCAGGAAAAATTAGTATGTATACCAAAAACAGAGGGGAAAAAAAGAGATAAAGCAACCAGGGAAAAATAATATAACAATAATAATAGTTATACCCTGAACAGCATTTCCCCAAAATGAATATATATATATATATATATATATGTAACGGGTATTCCCCCCCCCCCCCAATCGCAGATATATTGTGGGTGCATGGAACATACGGTGTTACCAGGTGTGTAGTGCGTTACCTGTTGGCTCACAGGAGGACTGAGCTTCCGCCACGGGGGAACCTGGGGCAATTATGATACTATGAGTAACCACTTACTCGGTGCAGCGCCTCCACCTGCGATGGCTCCCACCTCGAGGGGGAGTAGTTCCTCACAGGACAAATACAATAATCACATACACTGTATGTATACTAACCAATGTCTTTTACTAACATGCAAAGCAAACATATAACATCAATACACCATAACAGGTGTACCTCTCTAGAGGAGACACTAACTGCGTCGCGCAGGACGCTTCCCCAACACCAGGTGATCCCACCCAGTGTCCATAGAAACTCCACCCAATGTCCCGCACTCTTGCAGAGAGAGGCAATGGGTGACTGCGCAGTCACTATTATACTAAGGGCCCATTGGTGCACTTGTATATGTATAGTACCTGCCGAGCACTCCGGTGCTCGGAACCGCAACAGCTTCGCAAAGGATCAGTCGTTCTGGGATCCCGTCTGATCCGGTCCAGTGAATCCTTGCTTGGGGTCCCCCAGGGGCGATCCCACCCTGGAGATAGTCTCTTGTCTCTGGGTACCGACTTGAGCCCAAGTCATCTCTCGTGGAGCGCAGCAGCCGCTGTATCCCTGTCTATCACTGGCACTACGTGACACGGTCCCTAACCTAGGGCCTGTCCCTGTAGAACCACAAGCAGGGGAATGAGACCCTACCTGGGACCTAAGGGGTTAATGGCCTATCCCGTCCCCCTAGCGCTTCCCGGTCCTGATTCTAACAAACTACTAACACTCGCGGCACTTGCAGTAACTCGCTACCTGCAGCTAACGTACTGCACTAACACTGTGCCTGCCTGTCAGACCTCACGGCACTGACAGCTGTGACTCTGACAAGACAGCACACTGACACTAAGGGCCACGTCCCTATCTTGGGCCGTCCCTGATCAATTACCCACTAACCTGGTGGGGAGTTGGGGCCTACCTGGGGTGTGGGTACCTACTGCACCGACACACTTTATTCGAGCAAATACCCGGTATCTACCTGGCAGATACCTGGAATGCGCCACTCCTCACCTCTGACAAGCCCCGTTGCATTTGCCTTCCCAGCCTGGGTTCATGCCTGGCTGATGGGCGGCTGATCTGTTAAATGATAATGATTAGGATTTAATAGGCTGCAATGCTTCGCGTGTCTACCAGATGGCATAAATTCATGAATTGTAATGCAGTATATATATATGTACTGTGCAGTATTGCAGCTAACGGGAATAAAATGCTTCAATCCCTGCCGGAAAATAACTCAATGCACTCGGGCAGAAAACAGTCACAAACCTCAATACACCCGGGTATACCCGAATTCGTGGGACTAGCCGAGCTCGAATAAAGTGTGTCGCCAGTGTATCTGGGTGCAGGAGCTGCACTCGCTCCCCGCACCCTTCCTTCCCTCACAGCTCCCTGGCTCCAACTGCTGTAAGTGACAGGGTCCCTAAGCTGAGGGCTGTCCCTGGCAACACTCACTCTACTGGGTGAGTCAGGGCTATCTCAGGCCTTGGGAGTTGCTGGCCTAGTACAGGGAGTCACTGACTCCTGTACCCTACCTCCTTCCCTTGGCTGCTCCTGGCTCTGACTGACAAAAACCCTGTCTGCACACAACATTGTTGCAACTCTGCAGCATGAGAATCTGCCAGCTCTATTGGCTTCAATGCTGCCTGTGACAAGGGTGAAAGTGCAGTCCCCAGAGGCTGCTGGGAATTGTAGTTCTTGGAACAGCTCTTTTCTATGGGGACTGCGTGCACGATCTTTACTGCGCATGGGCGAAGCTCGCGCCACAACCAAGAGGGAAGTGCCCGCCAGGAGAAGTTGCCGTCCCCTTCCCCCACTGCCACAGGGGTAAGGCAGGGGGCAAAGGAAGATCAGGGGAACCGGGGATGACTCCCTTACACTCTCCCCCTGGTGAAAATACCAACGTCCCCGCTTGGAGAACTGCGTCAAATTACAGAAAGTTACACAATAAAAATGCATTGCATAAACGGTACAACGTAACATATTGACTGTAACATCACGGATACATGGTATATCACACACAGTAATACCCGAGGCCAGCTGAGTGTTAGCTGCTTGCTGAGACCATTTGTGGGGTGCACCTAACTGATCATGTGGGGGTACCTCACTTTTGCGTCCGTGAGCCTCCCCCTGGTGAATCTCTTGGAGAGCACACTCTGGGGTGACAGTCACCGGTTCCGTACTCATTCCTCCCCCTGGTGGAAGGAAGAGTACAATGTCTCTGGGCCAGACCTTTACCCGGCCATCCGTGGCATGGATGCAGTAGGCCAGGAGGTCTTGACCTTTTCCGCGGTCCACCACATGGTGAATGGAGCGCTCCTTCTTGGGCTCCAAGGAGGCAATTTTCACTAAATCCCTCGCTACACAGTCCTTGTCCCTACATACTGGCGAGGCTTCCACTGGGAAGCGAGCAATGGGCCATGTCTCTTTCGGCAAAGTCTCTGTTTCACCTGGCAGGGGGTAAAGGGTAGATACCTTACCACTGCGGTGATTCACGGTGGCCAACAGGTCCTCAGGGATGCTGCCAGTTCCCACCTCGGCTGTCTTGGAACCTGCCCCTGACACTTCTGGGGCAGTCCACTCACTCGCTGGAAACTCGGGAGCGTGGGATCCCAGTCCTGGGACCATTTGGGTCGGAGCACACGGGCTCACACTCGGTTCAGTTGTGATGACACACGGAGGTCCAGCTACGTTCTTCTGCTCAGCATGAACTTTAGTTGGAGCATTTTTCACGGCCACCTCCACCGGAGCCTGTACAGAGTAAGTAGGTTCCTCACCACTCCGCTGGCTTGCGATGGATTCCTCTTCCTCTGGAACACGGTCAGGTACCATCTGTGCTTCACTGGACACCACGATGGGACTGACTGTTCTCTTCACCTGGACGATAGGCGATAGGTACTGGTCCACTCGCACAACTGGACAGCTGTCTTCTAAGGGAGACACCTCCGTCAGGACGCGATGCCGAGTGGAGCCATTCGCCCTGGTGGCCAGACTTAAGGAGCTACCGTGCTCCGCAGCCACCTGGAGGCTCACACCCGACACCCCTGGGGCAGTCAACTCACCCTTGTCTTCATTAGGTACTGGTCCCCATTCTAGGACCGATGGTACCATTGGAGTAGGCCAGACTGGCCGTTGTAGGGCACACGGGCCCACAGCAGGGTCCGCAGCATCTGGATACACCTCTAGGGCACATGGGCCCACTGCCAGCTCTGTATCCACCGAGATAGTTGGTTCGATGAGTTCACTAGAGTGGTCCGCCGGCAGGCGCATCACCACGAGCGGTTGGTCGCTGAAATCACCAAAAGAAGATGGGGGTATAGACACCTTACCCTGTGATTCCGGAATCTGCGAGTCTGGGCTCTCTGGTTCCTGCTCTACCACTAAGACGTCCCCTTTGAGAGGGTCTGGAACCGTTTCTGCAACATGGGTTTGGACACATGGGTCCCCTGAGGCCTCTGGAATTAGGACAGACTGGATGTCACTCACTTTTGCAGAGGGGTCAGGCTTCCCCGCTTCTTCCTCAACTTGCTCCGTAGCCTGGGGTGTAATAGGCTTCAAGAACCGTACACCGCACCATTCACATACCGGCTCACACGCCAGTGCACCTCTAGAGCAGTCACAGGTGGGACTAAAGCACTGTACACCCGGTTCTCCGCCTACCTCAGTCGTTTTGAAGTCTAGCGGTAACTGGGACATGTCAGCTCCCTCGTCATAGGCTTCTTGCAAGCAGGGGCACATTAGCATAAGGAGATCTATTCCTGGCGCTCGCCAGGGCACATATACATTGGGGTGTATCCCCTGACAGTCTATCTCATCCTCATGCATCATCTCATCCTCAGAGAACAAAGAGTCTATTACGGCATCAACGTATGGTTGAAGATCACAGTGCTTACTCCCCCTGGTGGAATGCAAAGGAAGGGCACTTTTTACAAGGGAGTGGTTCTGGCTCTGCGCTGAGTCACTCACATCACAGGGGAGGGGCTCTGATTTTCGCGCCAAACCCGGACAGATTGTTGCAACATCTTTCTGTGCAGGCTGGCAGTCAGCAGCACGTGCGCTCTCCTGATTTGGCGGGAGACGCCATTTAGCTGGGTCTGCGTAGACTAGAGGGTACCCCTCAGACGGGCCCCCGGGCATAAACAGTGCGGACGGTGCCTCCGCCAGGCATATATCCTTAGTGGGGATTGCTACAGAAAGTATGGTTTTCCATGTGGATGTGGGATCGTGTTCTTCATCTAAGAAACATGCACACGGCCACCCAGGAATTCTACGCATATAGTACTGGACCCCAACCGCGGGTATAGTTGCGGTCAGGCCCCCTACGGCCACCACCTGGCCGGGATCCATATATTGCCTCAACGCCCAGGCAAGGACCTCGTGTCCGGACTTTACAAACATTGTGGAAAAAAATAGGAATTGGACAATTTGGAAAAAATGGAACAGGGCACCCCAGGTCTATCTCAGCAGCGCCTCCATTTGTAACGGGTATTCTCCTCCCCAATCGCAGATATATTGTGGGTGCAAGGAACATACGGTGTTACCAGGTGTGTGGTGCGTTACCTGTTGGCTCACAGGAGGGCTGAGCTTCCGCCACGGGGGAACCTGGGGCAATTATGATACTATGAGTAACCACTTACTCGGTGCAGCGCCTCCACCTGCGATGGCTCCCACCTCGAGGGGGAGTAGTTCCTCACAGGACAAATACAATAATCACATACACTGTATGTATACTAACCAATGTCTTTTACTAACATGCAAAGCAAACATATAACATCAATACACCATCACAGGTGTACCTCTCTAGAGGAGACACTAACTGCGTCGCGCAGGACGCTTCCCCAACACCAGGTGATCCCACCCAGTGTCCATAGAAACTCCACCCAATGTCCCGCACTCTTGCAGAGAGAGGCAATGGGTGACTGCGCAGTCACTATTATACTAAGGGCCCATTGGTGCACTTGTATATGTATAGTACCTGCCGAGCACTCCGGTGCTCGGAACCGCAACAGCTTCGCAAAGGATCAGTCGTTCTGGGATCCCGTCTGATCCGGTCCAGTGAATCCTTGCTTGGGGTCCCCCAAGGGCGATCCCACCCTGGAGATAGTCTCTTGTCTCTGGGTACCGACTTGAGCCCAAGTCGTTTCTCGTGGAGCGCAGCAGCCGCTGTGTCCCTGTCTATCACTGGCACTACGTGACACGGTCCCTAACCTAGGGCCTGTCCCTGTAGAACCACAAGCTGGGGAATGAGGACCTACCTGGGACCTAAGGGGTTAATGGCCTATCCCGTCCCCCTAGCGCTTCCCGGTCCTGATTCTAACAAACTACTAACACTCGCGGCACTTGCAGTAACTCGCTACCTGCAGCTAACGTACTGCACTAACACTGTGCCTGCCTGTCAGACCTCACGGCACTGACAGCTGTGACTCTGACAAGACAGCACACTGACACTAAGGGCCACGTCCCTATCTTGGGCCGTCCCTGATCAATTACCCATTAACCTGGTGGGGAGTTGGGGCCTACCTGGGGTGTGGGTACCTATCTGGGTGCAGGAGCTGCACTCGCTCCCCGCACCCTTCCTTCCCTCACAGCTCCCTGGCTCCAACTGCTGTAAGTGACAAGGTCCCTAACCTGAGGGCTGTCCCTGGCAACACTCACTCTACTGGGTGAGTCAGGGCTATCTCGGGCCTTGGGGGTTGCTGGCCTAGTACAGGGAGTCACTGACTCCTGTACCCTACCTCCTTCCCTTGGCTGCTCCTGGCTCTGACTGACAAAAACCCTGTCTGCACACAACATTGTTGCAACTCTGCAGCATGAGAATCTGCCAGCTCTATTGGCTTCAATGCTGCCTGTGACAAGGGTGAAAGTGCAGTCCCCAGAGGCTGCTGGGAATTGTAGTTCTTGGTACAGCTCTTTTCTATGGGGACCGCGTGCGCGATCTTTACTGCGCATGGGCGAAGCTCGCGCCATAACCAAGAGGGCGGTGCCCGCCAGGAGAAGTTGCCGTCCCCTTCCCCCACTGCCACAGGGGTAAGGCAGGGGGCAAAGGAAGATCAGGGGAACCGGGGGTGAACCCTTACATATATATCTTGAATCATCATGAATAAGTTACATCGATAATAACTGTGAGGCTTTCAGAAAGGGCTAGTGGGTCCTGGCAGCCTCTGGATACTGCCTGTGGATCGCTATACAAGAAATTAAGCAAAGTATGACCTGGTGATGAGAGAAGGAGCTTGTGATGTATGCAGCAAAATGAGCGGGGAACTTTAGCAAGTATTTTGTGTAATTGTGAGATGCTCCTGAAAACATCCAGGTGAAGTTGCAGCTAGGGAGAAGCTCAGGAGATGTGTGTGTGTGCGTGTCTGAGGATGTGAGGATGATTCTGCATAGAATGCTGTGGCATCCCTGTGAAGTCTTGCTTAAGTAGGGCAGTGACCCTAAACCCCCTGATATACTGCGTACTGGTACATGAGAAGAAATGTTTAATTACCCCAGCAGTTGTTTGCTGCTGTATACAACATTATCCTTTATTTTCTTTATCATACACCTACTTTCTTAAAAAACATTACTTTTGCTCTGGGCTGTATATTGCACAACACGCTGAGTGAATTTTATGTATAAATGCACCCCTTGCTGAGCAAGTTCCAGTTCTTATTTTAAAAGCAGGAAATGAAAAGTGGTTTATTTCACATATGCTCCAGGCTTGTTCTGTACACAGTAACAATATCTAGCACTGTGAAGGAGGGTTTTGGTTTTTTTTTAAATATAAACCTTTCACTGCTTGATGAACTTCCAACTCATTGCATTGTAATCGTAAGATTTCCCATTTTGCGAAGAACTTACCTAAATGTAGGTTGCCGGTAAAATTTATTTTGTGAAGGTATCAGATCGGTTTTATTCATCAAGGTATATTACACGTGCTATACACCCATGGGACGGAAGGCTTTATGCAGGGCTGTGCATTCCTTGTACCGGCTTAGTCCTACGCTCTTGTACAAGTTCAAATGAAGCAAAGTGCATATTCTGTTCTGAACATGATAAAGCCAGGTGTCAAAGTTCATGAAGAAAAACATTAGCCTATTAAACATTTGCCCAAGTTCTCTGGACCTCATTTTAAATGGGGGGGAGAAAAGAAAATGTACCTGGCAATATTTTAGTTCCTTCTAATACCTCCATGACAGCCATTACACGTGGGTAACTCCACCTCCAGGCACTGGCTTCTGGGTATAAAAAAAGGCCTGATTCTCCCCGAGGTCTGTTATCTTCATACCAAAGCTTAAAGAAAGACAAATTGGCAGCAAACAAAACAACACTATTATTGTTTGTAAAGCGCCAACATATTTTGAAACGCCGTACAATGGGGTGTACAGAAATATGTATATTACATAAACCGTTACATACAAGTGAGGATAAACATGAGGTAATGAGGGCCCTGCTCGTGAGAGATTATAATCTAGATGGAATGTGAGACGATGTTTAAACAAGAAGGTGAAGTGGCTGCTCATTGTAAGATGAAGTGTATCTCACTGCCAATGCTAAGTTTCTCATACCTGTCCAGGGTGCTGGGTCAGTGCAAGCTGGGCGTGGATATGCAGATAGAATAAGGATGGGTGCCAGGAACTTTTTATAGTACAAAATTAGCTCTATTCAACATCCGTTTTTAAGGCTCGCCATACAAGGACATACTTCCCACTAGACATGGAAGCTGGTAGCAAATCATAAAGTTACTCTGTGCTTCTTACCCTGGTAGCTGTCACTCCTACGATGGGGAGGTACTTATGCTTGTTTCCCTTCTATTGCTTAGCTTGGCAATATTCTGCATATTGTCAATATTGCCCCATCTCAAGTGGGCCCCCCCTTTGGCAATACACTCTGCTTCCTGGGATCAGTATCCCAATACTGTGTACTGTATACCTTATCCATGCATATTGGATCGGGAGTTTACGAAGGACCTTCTGGTGAGGCTGATTCGTTTATGCTCCAGAGTTACTACTCTGAGAACTCCTGCTAAGAACATGCTTACTCCTCTTCCAGCATGAGAACAAACTTGGGCCATTACTATAGGCGCTAACTAGATGGGGCACGTTCCTTAACTGAAAATAATAAACAGGGACAGGACACTCTTGATACATAACTATGCAGAAGGATATTTGCAAGGCTCCCAGTGAGGCCCTCTACCAGAACACAGTGGAACCAACTTCTAGAACATTGGGTGGAGCTTTATATACCCTTCGAGTGAAATCACTGTTCACAAGACCCCCAGGGGAGTGGCAATCCCTTCTGCACAGTCATCCTACATCACATGATGGGGACTGGCAATAAAAGAGTGATCCCACTCGGTTAACCCATTAAGACCGTTAACCCCTTACATGAATTAGTAGCCCCAAAAAGGGGCTACAATAATAAAATGCCATCTTTTAATTAATAACTTAAAACCAAAAGAAAATATTAAATAACACATTGCTTTTCTAAATAAAACCATAGGGTAGGCAAGATGTGTGAAGATAATATAATGATTATAGTATCTCACTGTAATAATATTAAGATAACCTAGTGTCTATCTAGCCCCATACAGGACCACCACACACCATGAAGCTAATAGCTGTATTGATACTGTACATTCACTGTGAACATGTCAGCATTCAGTATCTGTTCAATGTTATTGATAGCTGTTACAATGTTGATATTTAGACGGAAGCTTTACATAGTGCTAAGAACGGACAGGTCTATATTTCAGCCAACCAACAACACTGCTGCAACGGCTTTACTGTCTCTACTCAGTATTTGTCCAGTGTGTAAGGTATCTGTTACAATGTTAATCTAGAGACAGAGCCTTGTCATAGCATCAACAGCTGATTAGTCTGCATTTAAACCAATCAGTAATATTTTGGAATTATAGCAGCTGTTTAGCTAAGAGTGTATCTGAAAGCACATTGCAGCCGTTGCCTAACACACTTTAAAGCCAATGTCAGCATACAGTATGTGCAGAACTCTCACAGTATCATAACATTTGTATTACATATACCACTGTGGTATATAAAAGAATCTGTTGTATAGCTGACTGCAAATCTGCTTTAATTCCCCTACATCATTCTCTGGCTAGCACTAAAATCACATGAAATAACTTGGTCCCAATCTGTTATCGGATAGTAGTTATCAGATAGTATACACGTGTGTACATCCATAGAAGCTGCTTCCCCTCATATAACACAAACAGATGTGTTTTCTTCCTAAACGACTCTACATGATAAGTAGGTCTTCAAGGCTCTGATGACATCTAAATTGTTAAACTGCCTTTCCTTTGCATTTGAAGGGTTAGGACAATAGGATGGGGTGATACTCTTTAGTTTAGGTAGATGTCTAACAACCCTCAAGGTCTAAAACAAGATACCATTCTTGTCACAATTGTGTCCTTGTGCACCAGGAAATGTCCTTTTGCACCAAGTGGTCTACACACAATATAGTGTTCGTAACCCCCCTTCTGTTTGTACTGAGGTTATTGCAGTTAAAACAGCACCTTTCATGGCGCAAAATCCGTAGAAGTAGGCAGTTGATCAAACACCACATTGAGGATCTTAAGATATTGGGAAATGTCTCTAATTCTACAATTAAGCCTGGAGATTGCCTTAACAAATTGCATTACTAAACCACTGGCTGCTGTAATGAGGCCCCTAGAGCTAACATTTGACCCTGCAGAGATGCGGGCTGTAGACCATAACAGACGTCTTTATACACAAACTGTAGAATGTTGGAGACGTTCCAATTTCTCAATACAATGTTGCAACACCATTGCAAACGTCTCCCAAATTCTGTAATAGATTTTTTTAAACACCCCTTGGTCTCTAAATATTTGCCTCTCAATCTCCAGGCTGTTAAATGGGGCAACCCAAGATCGGTATGACAGACCAGGCCCTGAATGAGAAAGTCCCTATTGACATCAAGCTTTCACGCATGACTCATGGACTTCCTTAGTCCAAGTAAGAGAACCATGCTCTTCTCGTCCAGTAAGGTTCAATCAACACTGCCTCTTGATCTTTTTTAATACCAGCCCAATCATGGTTATGGGAGGAAAAATGTGCACCAGCTGGTAGTAACAAACTATGCTTATTGCATCTCAAGTGTTTGAGACTCTGCATGTTTTGAGCAAATCTTTGGAAGTTTGTAGTTTAACCTCATTGCCATTCAATTCTCTCCTGGTCTCCCCCCACATTCAGCCAACATCCTGAAAAACCAGGGGACAAAACAACCTTTTGCCTCGAGAACTCAGGTGGCCACTTAGTGAGTCTGCATATTTTCTTGCCCCACAATAAATGCTGCTGACATGGATATTTTTCTGCCCCACCATCATTCATGACACATTTTTTTAGCATCAAGGTACTTCTTGTCCCTCCTTGTCAATTTATGTACCCATCCGCTGCTACATGATAGTTTGAATGCTTTTCTATATTGCTCTGTGTTTTAGAACATTTATAGGCAGGGATCACCCTCTCAAATTCCAGGTACTTTCCAGCGGTGCGCAAACTGGGGGGCACGCCCCCCAGCAGGGGCGCGAGACTGACTGTGGGGGGCACGGGTTTAGAGAGGCCCCACGCGCTTCCCGAAGGCACTTAAATGAAGTGTCGGGGGAGCGGGGAAGGCCTCTGTAAACCTTACTTACCTTGGCTCCGGTGGCTTCTTAGACGCATCGCCATGGCAACATGACGTCATGACGCCGGAGCCGAGGTAAGCGGGGTGGGGGGGGGGCATGGGGAGAGGGAACTGCCAGCAGGGGGGCGCAGGGAAAAAAGTATGCGCCCCCTTGCTTAGGCAACGGAGTCTTGACAATGCACTCACTCCTGAACTACTAGCCTATACTGAACTGTTGTTTAAATGTTGTTGGACAAAAATACAATTCCTTTCTTGTAATTGCAAGTAAAAATATCACATGTGAGCACATTCATGTCTCAGTCAGGTCTGCAACAATACTATTCCTCATTATCTCCAAGCATATCATACAATAATTGCATTGTAGCTAGGAATTCTGGGAAATTACATGCAAATGAACACACAGTGTCACGTTTTCCTTCAAATACATTTTAACATGGAACCCTATAAGCTTATGCCTGCCGTATTATACAGCTTTTCAGCACAGCCTGGGTTAAAGAAGTGCATAGTAAAGAGAATAGTCCAGGCACACGGTCTTATCACAAAGTAGAAACTTTAATCCAGCATAAATCCAACGTTTCGGCTGCACACAGGCAGCCTTTGTCAAGGTGAGAGCTGTTACTAAACACTGCTAAAAACCCTTAAATACCCCTTAAACTTACCTATCTAAGTGTTATCAGGTGAGGAAATGCGCGAGGGCCGAGAGGAACATGACGTCACAGACGCGACTCGTAACTGCGCATGCGCGGCATTAAACACAGAAACTGTGTCGCCATCGTCATGAGAAGAGGGCAGATTCAATGAGGGCAGCTCGTCACATCATCACAGGCTCCCAGGCCACTCCCCTGTCGTCCCGCCCACTCATCTAAGGATCGCGTCTCTGAAACGTGACACGCTACTGGCAAAGGAAGCCATGCCCACAAGTGACTGCCAATACATGAAATGGAGGTCTGCACATGCGCAGACCAATCCCCTAATCTAGGGGAGTCCCGCAGTTCAAACAGACGTGCCACCATAGCAGTAAAGGGAGACTACTCCAGCATGACTGTTAAAATCCTCCAGAGTGCATACAATGTCTGAGAGACGGCAACAGTCAGAGTGAGTGTGCAGAAAAACTGATAGCCACTCAGAATAGGCAGACCAAAACCAACTAGACAAAATAAATAAATAAAGAACCAATTCTAAATCCCAGTATATATAAAGAACCAATGAGCACCACATATAACATAATGGTGTAAATAGTTGGATTTATGCTGGATTAAAGTTTCTACTTTGTGATAAGACCGTGCGCCTGGACTATTCTCTTTACCTTGATACCACTTGGGGACTTGGCAGGATGACCCCCCTTGGTCTGTGGGCACCGGCAGGTGACATTTTAGTGCTTCATTGATTGTGTGCCAGATCACCCATTTCTATTTAAAGAAGTGCATAGCCAGTAACTCTACTCACAGACAGCTGTTTCAATCTTTTGGGTCTCAGAGTGAGAATGGTTGTATTGGCTTTGCAATTTGAGGCTGTGATAGGTTTCAACCACACATTAAATAAGTTATGGTGGGTAAAAAAGTGACAAAAAACCCTCCCCGTACAGTGTACAGCAAATAAAAATATCACTTGTGAGCACATTCACATGTCTCAGACAGGTCTGACACGGGTTCTTGGTATAGAAATTCATACATAGAAATCACACTTTTGTAGAGGGGGTGTAACTGCTTCTCAGTACGTTGTGAACCCAAGCACTGTTCTTTAAAACCTCCAGAACAACCTCTATGGTGCATCTGGCTTCTAATGAAGCAAAAAAAGAGTATGTAATCCAGGTATGGGAGAATCCTGATATCCTTCTGACAAATATGCGGACACATAGAGCGGTAATTATGGTCATTATCTTCATTAATACCCTTGTAGCAGTGACAATCACACAGAGCAATGCAGAGAGCAATACAGAGAGGATTTTTTTGTGGAGATGGTCCTATTGGTATATGGAAGTGGGCATCCTTGAAGTCAATGAGGGCAAGGAAGTCCCCTACTTTAACCTCTCTGAATGCTCCAATGGACTTTGGCATGAGAAAAAGAATGGAGTAAATGCCTTTTGTTTCTGACTGTTTGGCACATCTTCTTTTGCTGCAGTTGCCAATAGGTAATTACTGGACTATTCTAAGGCCTCGGCCTTAGCCTGCTGCAAGGGAATTCTTGACCTTAAAAAAAAGTTTACTTGAGGATACACTCTGAATTCTAGAGTATAACCTTGTGAGGTCACCTGTGTCACACAGGAGTCTGATGTCATGTGGGCCCAACTGCCCAGCCTTCTTCCAACTGGGACAGTTCCCATGAATCAGGCCCCAAATGTCCAGGTGTTTTGCTTTCTAATTGGAACTCTGCCAAGGAGCCGCGTCTGGGCCTCAGAAGGATTGTTACTGAGGTTGGCCAGTCCAGGATCTACACTATGGTCTCCCTGGTCTGTAGGCTTTGGGCTCCTGAAATGATTGAAGGCGAAGTTTACTAAAGGCAGAGGATTTAGGTCTTCTCTCCTGCAGCAAAATGTGATGTTTATCCCCCCCAAGATATACAGATATACAGGAGCCTGAAAACATAAGCCTGCTCTTGTGAGGGATGTTGGCAGCCCAAGATCATAACAACAGTGCTCTTCTAGAGGATACTGAATGTGCAGATGCTTGGACGTAAAGACAAATTATGCAGCGTCAGACCAAAGAGTGCTCAAAAGATTGTAGCAAAATGGCACTCCTCCTCTTTTTAATTAATTATCTTCTTCATTGTTCCAATTTTACAATTTTATAACATAATAAAATTATTGCCACACACAGCAGAAATGTAGAGTACAATAGGGCACAATGTTTCGGGGGGCCTTCTCTTGCGGACCACCAAATTGTTGCTCTATTGTACTCTACATTTCTACTGCTGTGTGTAGCAATAATTTTATTATGTTATAAAATAATAACGATAAAGATGATGATTTAATTGAAAAGAGAACGAGTGCCATTTTAGTACAATCTTTTGAGAATTCTTTACATAGTATCTCTCATCATCCAACTGAATTGTTGTTTTCCTGGCAATATGAGCAATGGCTGCATGAATTTTCGTTGTATTCTCCTGACTAGTTACTTCATCTTGGATGAATGAATACATCTTACCACAATTTGTAGTGACTCAAAATCTTCTATCTGGGACTGCCACTCTGAAGAAATAATGTCTTGAATGATGAATAGGTGTGTACATAATTGTAGGAAATGCAACAATATGAGCTATGTAGGTGACTCCAAAGATGACCAGTAGACTAGGGTGAATCACTACAGATTCACAACAACAGACTCCAATCCAAGCACACAACAGCACTTTTCCAAAGCAGGACGCTCACTGTCAGACTACTAGTACTCAATTAACTGCAAAAACACACAGCAAAAGATATTCAAACTAGAATACATTCCATATCTCGACAGCAATGATTTATTCACACCTGTTGGTAATGCTCCACATGCAACTACATATTTCTCATAGACATTAACTGGTGTCAAATAATATGGTTACTTGTGCATCTTCCCTTAAGAGCTCTCACTCTTACATAAGGGAGGTACTTAGGCTTCTTTAGGATTGCATCCCCTTGGTAGTTCTCACTCATACACAGGAGAAGGATTTATACTTGTGTCCTTTAATCATGTTAGATTGGCAATCTCTTGTATAGCTTCCTCAATGCCCTGTATCTGGTGGACCCTGGTTGGGGGACGCATTCTATTCTTGGAAAGCACTATCCCATTATTGGGATTGCATTCTTCCTCTATACTTATCAAATCGGGAATTTACTGTGAATGGTGAGAGTACACTCTATCTTCAGGGATCAGTAGCCCATCACTTTGTGCACCATCTACCTCGACCATTCTTATTGGATCAGGGCTTCTTTAGAGACACTCCATTGGGCCCGATCCAACTATGCTTCAGAGTTTCTACTCTGAGAACTCCCTGCTGAGCACCTGCCTGCTCCTCTTCTGGTTAGAGAACAATCTTTGATCATTACTACGGGCTCTATCTGTAAAGGTGTAACAGATGGGCCATTACTAAGCTCTAAGATTCACCTTGAACCATAATAAGTTCCATAAATATTCATAAAATCAAATTGTTGTCTCAGCAACAGCTGTAATTTGCAGGTAAGAAAGTATTGTGATATCCAGGTAAAGTCCAGCGTGGGTTAAATTGGAGAGGCGGAGAGATATATAGGGATGAGATGTGTATTGATACACTATCTCTAAGCTGCAACACTTGGTGGGGGGGATATGCACAACAGAGGAAAAGTATCAAATGACCTCTTAAGCCCCCTCTCCGAATGTAGTGTTGATCGTAGCCTCCCTGTTCCTCCGTTAGCGCGGTGCAGAGTATGGCAGCTCTGTGTAAAACACTGTCTCCCCCACATTGGATGAAATCGAATCCTGTGTGATGTGCACCTGCACAGCTGCTACTCGTCACACCAATCCGGGGTATAGGCGCAGGAGATCAACGTAGGATGGGCTGGACGAAGAGACTGTGCAAAAAACTATGCAAAAGCACTCAGCATCTCACCAGGTGGATGAAAAATATTTTTTTTTATTAAACTACATAAAACAAAAATACATACTAAAACAAAACAGGGAAAAAGCACTCCCACCAGTTTCACGCTTCTACAGCGCTTTCTCAAGGCCTAAGGGGGTCTCTAGCCTAGTGCAGGGGCCACTGACACCCTACACACGCACACTCTACCCTTGTCCTGTCCCAGCTCCAACTGCCTTGCTTCTCAGTGTGCAAAATGTATGTATTCTGTGAGCAGGGAATCCTCGAGCCCTATTGGCTGAACTGCGCCATGTGGTTCCTGCCCGTGTGCCTTGTGGGGTATGTGGTTCCCCTGCAGTAGCTCCGCATGTAATGGCCGCTGCATCCCTATCTACTGCGCATGTGAGATCTTATTGCGCAAGTAACATGGCTGCGCCCTTTAGAGGGAGCCGCCGGCGATCCGCTCGCCATCCTGAATACCGGCACTGCTTGAATCCCCTCCACGCACTCCCCAGAGGCGTGCGCACCACACGCCGACATCCATACACCCCCGCAAAAGTCACGGAGGTAAGGGGAACCAACGGGGCCAAGGGGAGCCCAGAGGGGACCTGGGCTACACATATAAGGAACAGAAACACACATCAACAAACAACATGAAACATAGAATAACCAGTCCCAGAGATGTCCTGTCAGTAGATCAACAGTGATCAATTCCAGCAATGGGGATGATATGCTGCTCTCAAAAGGATAAACCAAATCCAGTGGATAGACCTACTGTAATAAGGGAGAAAAGAAAAGAGCACAAACCCCATAGCGTAACAAGTAAATTTAATGTAGGGGATGGACAAGGGAGGGAAAAGGTTCACTCACAAGGTTTACAGATACAAAAGTGTTTGTGAATATAGCACCGCCATGATGATAGTCCTTCGAGGAGATACTGCTGCACAGGTTTTCTCACGAACAGCTGGCAAGTCTTGATTGTAAAGACGGAGTCCCATTATGTAGCGAACTGAATACTCGCAGCCTCAATAGCAGCCCTGGACACGATCCGGCCTGACCGCATCTCCGCGTTCTGACGACGGCAGTGCCTAAATACCGCCGTTGCTAGGCTGCTTGTAAACAAACAGATGGATACTGAGTAACAGCTGAGTGGCCAATGAAAGTTGAATGCTAAATAGCCAGTAGAGTATTACCTAAGCGCTGCCTAAATATAATGATTACCAATAGTGGCTAAATGATTAATTCATACAATGTACACTGCAAACGTATAACTAAAACATATCAAAGAGAATAACACTCCACAATTACATATATAAATATTAAACAAAAATAAATGTTATACAAAAAACAAACTAAGGATAAAAAAAAACATTTATTTAATTAGTTAATGCTTTGAGGAGTGATAACACACATTAAAAATCCATAAAGGATCAAATTTGGTCTAGAACAATAGATCCAAAATAGCTTATTAGCTTAATAAAAAATCCAATATTAATACTGAAAGGAACCTTTCCTCTGCCAAAAGGGCTTGAGGCCTTGTGACTGGATACGAACACACAGCACCACCCTGCTGCAGACTCCCCCGGGAAGCTTTATCACACACTAGCACTGTTATCTCCAATCTGATGAACGTACAGGCCCGAGAAAACGAAAGAACCGACACACAGACAGTGTTTCAATCCTTCCGCCTGAGTTTATTAAGCATAGGGTAAAGATTTTTATACAGAAAAAAGAAAGGTTTGGTTAGAGGCGTAACGTAGGTGTAACCTGGGTGTGGCTTGGGTGTGGTTTAGATTAGAGGCGTGATTTATGGGCAGGACATATTAGTGGAATGATTTTGGGGCGTAATTCTCCCTATACAGGCACTGTCAAAATACATAGCCTGTTCATTGTCTGTTATCAAAAAAAACCTTGAATTTCTCTTGCAACTTTGTTAGACGATCCTGCCTCTCTTAGAGAACCAGTCTTATTGTTTAATGATGTAGCCCTGGGCTACACTGACTAAAACAGCAGGAAACTGACAACACAAAAAGTATCTTAGCAAGGAAAGAGGAAATGTATTTTGGCAGAAGCTGGATACATTAGAAATTATATTTCAGCAAAAGGCTGACTACAGAATCTTAACAGGTTATGAACAGACAAAATGGATGGTTTAACTCAAATGCAGTTTCTGGCCTTACCTACTGTCCCCAACAAATATAAAGAATATTAATTAGTTTCAAACAAGAGGACCTTCTTCAGGGGTATTCCCTGTTTGAAGAAGGTCCTCCTGTTTGGACCGAAATGTTGGATTGTGTGTGCCATTTATCTAATACAATTATTTGAACATTTTCCCTGAGTGCTGCCTCTCTCACTGTGTATTGTATTGTATGTCTTTAATTATATAGCGCCATTAATGTACATAGCTCTTCACAGTAGTAATACATGTGGTAATCAAATAAATAACAGATAATATAAATAACAGATCATGGGAATAAGTGCTTCAGACATAAAAGTAACATTAAGGAAGAGGAGTCCCTGCTCCGAGGAGCTTACAGTCTAATTGGTAGGTAAGGAGAACGTACAGAGACAGTAGGAGGGAGTTCTGGTAAGTGCGTCTGCAGGGGGCCAAGCTTATGTATCATGGTTCAGAATATCCACAGTGCTATTCATATGCTTCTTTAAGCAAGTGTGTCTTAAGGTGGGTCTTAAAGGTGCTGTGCTGAAGGGGTGCCCTGCCGGCGCTAGTTGGGCCTCTATTTGCCGCCCAGCATCTCCCCAGCTGCTGGCATGCCTCCTCATTGTCCCACACTGGGCCGCTCTGTGACATCATCACGCACTTGAAGTTGTGGGCACCCCTACAGCACAGAGAGAGAGGCAGCAGCTGGGGAGCAGCAACCTGCTAGAGTCGCATGTAGGTCCGGGAAGAGCCGCATGCCGCTCAGGAGCCGCAGGTTGCTGACCCCTGGACTACACTTAGGACGTTGTTCTAAGACAAGTTATAGCATAACATTAGCAATGTACACTTAAACATGACTTACAGTGAGGCTCCTCCCCTATCACTCCTCCAGAAACCTGAGTCTAGAATCTTCTTTGCTGAGTATATATACTGCAGCGGTGACGTCACTATCACCATGGATAAAGTGGATGTGGCTCGTTTCTGCCAAGTCACCCTGTATCACATGATGGGGAGGGAAGTAACTGTGTGACACCACACGGTTCACTCTATCCTAATCTAACTACTAGTAGTCCCTAGCAAGGGGGCTACAGATAGGGTTGCCAGGTGTCCGTTTTTCACCCGGACAGGCCGGTAATTCCGATGCCTGTCCGGTATAAAATTGGAGGTAATACCGGACACATATGTGTCCGGTATTACCATCGGCGAGGGCGGCGGCGACAAGCGCGAGTGCAGGCAAGGGCAGCGGCGGCAAGCACAAGGGCAGGCGAGGGCAGCAGCGGCAAGCGCGAGGGCTGGTGCTGAGAGGGCGGGTGGAGGCAGTGAGAGGGTGGGCCGGGACGGTGGCTGAGCAGAGCAAGGAGGACTGGTGCGCTGTCCCTGATTGGAGGAGAAGACAGCCAACCAGAGGACAGCAGGGGCGGAGCCCACACCCCGGCGGCCCAGAGACGTGTTCCTGTGCTGTCTGCATCCTGCAGGAGATAAGATAAGGTACAATGTGGGGGTATATTATATGTATTGGGGAGTTGGGGGTATATTATATGTATTGGGGAGGTGGTGATATATCTTATATGTATGTGGGAGGTGGGGGTATATTTTATATGTAGTGGGGAGGCGGGGTATATTTTATATGTATATAGGTGGTGGGGGTATATTTAATATGTATATGGTTGGTGGGGGTATATTTAATATGTATATGGGTGGTGGGGGTATATTTTATGTATAGGAGTGGTGGGGGTATATTTTATATGTTTTGGGGTAGTGGGTGTATATATTATATTTATTGGAGTAGTGGGGGTATATATTATATTTATTGGGGTGGTGGGGGTATATATTATATTTATTGGGGTGGTGGGGGTATATTTTATATGTATTCGGGGGGTAGTGGGGGCATTTTTTATATGTATTTAGGGGGTGTGGGGGTATTTTTATATGTATTGGGGGGGGTCGCATCTTTTACCATTGTGTCTAGTATTTTTGGACAAGCCACCTGGCAACCCTAGCTACAGAGTCATGACACATTGTGGTCACATGATACACTTCCTGTTCCACAGATCAGAGAAAGTGTTAGTCATACATCTTAGCATCTTTACACCTCTGCTATTCACCCATGGTGATTAGGTCCTGCTAGTTTATACTGCAATCATCACCCCCACTTGCAGGAGCAGTCGCAGAGTTATCAGGGTGCATTTAGGCTTATTGAATAGCCCCAAATACTCTGTAGAGTTAATAAAGTGTTTATCTGCACCCCTTCCGTCTCCTTTGGTTATATATGCTTCCCTCCCATTGTGCTGCTACAGTACTTTTAAAGAAGAGACCTATGAGGCTTCAAAAGCTCTGTACATTATTATTTATTCTATTAATAACTCTCATATTGCTTCCATAAAAGGTATCACAACCTTCAATGAATGTTCAGCCCCCTCCCCTTTAGGATGAATATGATTTCCAGCAGACTTGTACCTCTGGGCCAGTGATTCCCAACCAGGGTTCAGTGGGGTAATTGACGGAAGGTAGGGGCGAGTGAGAGAAGAGAGGGGGGCAGGAGGGAGTGAGTGAGGAAAAGAGGGAAGTAAGAGTGAGACGCAAGGGATAAATACATGCGAGGCGGGAGGGGGGAGAGTTAGTGAGATGGATGGGACATATGTGTCAGCCAGATAGGGGTTCCCCGAGATTTATCGAAATACTTCAAGGGTTCCTCCACACAAAAAAGGTTGGAAATCACTGCTCTGGGCCATATGGTAGAAAGCTTCAAGTGTCTCTTTTATTAGCAGTCATACATCATGTAATTAACACACAGTACCTGGAACTTTTATGTAAAAGGTTTTTTTTTTTTTTTTTAAACAATGGCAGGTGACATCTCTTCAGGACTGTGCTGTATAGATTGAAATACCAACATGAAATGCTGTTAGCACCACCAGCTGGAAAAGGAAAGTATTTATGATCTTCACTCCTAAAGGTGCAATCCCACAGCTTTCACCCTTCCTCACCTTTTTTTTCTTCGTTTCTGTACAGGATGGTAACACACCCCCACCCCCTCCAGCGCTGAACAGCACTATTTTCAGCTCCAGTGATACACTGTTTTTCAGAGATGCTTAGCAGGGAATTACCAGCATTACATACTGGCTTCACGCTGGGATTAAAATGGTCGTCCAATATGTGACTTGCTTTTTGCTCACGGGAACCGTGGGATTTGAATGCCCATTTTATCCCCTGGACGAGCACTGACACCAGTAACTATGCTGAGAAACAGAGGGCTCCCTGACCCTGAAGATAGGTGTTCAACTCCAGTTAATCCTCCCCCATTTCCATAAGTAACAAAAAGGGGCAAAAAGATTAGTTGGGGATTGCTGTTTTTAATAGGGTCACAAGGAGCAAATCCGCCTATTCGGGTTTTTTTTTTATTTTTTTATTTTTTTAGTAGGTATATTATTTTTACAGGTTACGAACCAGGGGTCTCCCTGAACCCAACACCACTATATTGAGCTTTTGGGACCCCCGGGTTCCAACGATACTTAGTGGTAAAAAAAGAAAAGAAAATTCACTTATATTTTCAAGGGCTTTCATTCCAAGCATGGTTTGAATAAATATCTTTTGTTTTCTTGCATATAATTGATCTGCATTACGAAATGATTGTCACACTTTTACAATACTGGGAAGAAGTTCTCCCATGTTTCCAACATTAATAGTTTATCGTCATTGTAGTGAAAATGCCATGAGATATTAAGTACTTCAATAAATCTGGCACATCAGAGTTTTAGTTACAAGCAGTTGTTACACATCATTCCTCATACATTTGTCTTTTCTGTAATAACATTAAACAAACAAACATGGGACCGTTGGTGTATTGACACTTATTTTTTTGTACAGCAGCGGTCTCGTTTATTCATTATCACCCCGAGTTCTGTAGCTCCTGCCTGTCCTATTCGCCATCGTATTTGGTCTGTTTTATAGAGGGCTTATATGCTATCGTTTATATTACCCTGCCTCAGTTATATACATTCTCTTGCGTTGGAATGCTGTTAACCAATAACATATTCGACTGTGTTTAATCCCATGAGATTATAATGTAAGAAAATTGAATTCAAATCAACGTTATATTGACATACAAACTAAACATAATGAAATAAAAAATGCGTAACTGCGATAAACTAATATACGTTTACCATAACATTATTACATAGGATACTAATATAAAATATATCAAATACAATAAATTATAAAGCAGTATTCGTGTTGCATATACCCACAATAAATTATTTTTTTAATTGTAACTGCTTAGCCCCGGATCATTCATTTCTGGATCGGCTGTGCTCCGCTTTCCCCACGTGGGCTTCCGCCTGCATTTACACTTCAGCTGGACGCACACCTCTGAGACACTCTCCAACAGCGCTTATGTGAGTAACAAACTTTATTGTTATACTATCAGAGGATCAAGTTATGCTCTAGGGTTGCTGCCAGTCATATTGGGACATGCTGAATTCACTGATGCTCACTTACACCAGTCGAACAACATCTGGCAGCAGGTAACCTTTCAATGAGCTCTACAATCAAGATTACTCAGCTGTTTGTTACCACTCATTCACTTCAGTGTCTGTTTTAAGATTTGTTATTCATCATTTTCTCAAGATCCCACACTCAGATGCGCTGAAACTGGAGGACATTCCCCCATAGCTCCTATTACTATTTGCAAATATTGCCATCTCTCTCTCACTTAAAATTATTTTTTTTTTCTCAAAGTACTTGAAAGGCCTGATCTTATCTATTTCCATCATATCTGCTAGATTAGTTATACCTGATTGGGACCATTTTTTGAATGCTTGTGTCCATCCCTGGGGAGAATTCAGAGTACCAACATATTGTGTTGAGGGGGGTCAGGAATGTGGTTATTTTATTGTCACTTGTTACCTCGTCCTAGGCATAGACGCACCGCACTAATTGTTGGATGCTCATATAGGCCTTCTATTTCTTTTGCTATCTTCATTATTGGCCTCTGCCCATAGTTTGTTCTTGGGGTAGTGGGGCCATTCAAACAATGTGTTAATTTGTGTGGATAGATAGTATTTATTGATGTTTGGTATGCGTAATCCTCCGTGTGATTTATACTGGTCCTTGGTTTTTTTATACTCCCACATGAATTTAGTAATTTTACTTCGGAGGGCTGCAATATAATGTTGGGGGATTTGTAATGGGATGGATTGGAACAGATACATTATTCTAGGCAGGATGTTCATTTTCATTCTGTTAATCCTACCTATCCAAGATATGACACATTTATTTCAAATGTTTAGATCAATCTCTATGGCTTTTGCCAGTGGAATGTAGTTGGCCAGGAAAATGTCCTCTACCTTGGTAAGGTCCTTGGAGTTATATTTGTGCCTAGATATTTTATACTTTGCTATTCCATTAAAAGGGGACATTTCTTTCCCTTGGGATGCTCTCGCTGTTGGAAGACTTATGTCTAACTCCTCCGTTTTTGATAATCTTGAAGTTGGATGCCTTAGTAAATTTCCTCTGGACACAATGTTTGGCAATGATATCAAGGGATTCGTTATAATTAGAAGGATGTCGTCTGCGTATAGTGTGATATTGTTCTTTGCTATTTTTATGCCTGTTATATCTAAATGATTCCTTGTTTCTGCCAATGGTTTCACTACTAGTGCAAAAGATTAACGGAACTAGTGAGCAACCTTATTCTGTGCTGTTAAGTATCTCAAAATGGTTCTGATACTTGTCTATTTACCTTGACTTTAGTCGATGGGTTGCTATATAGGGCTTTAATATATTGGTTAAACATATCTCCTGTGCGCTCCAGCATCCATGAATCTCCATTGCACTCTATCGAAAGCTTTTTCTGCGTCGATGGATAATGCCATGGCTGAAGATTGTGTTGTTTTTATATGGTAGTTTATTTATGATTGGACTGGCCTTATCCTTTGCTTCTCTTTTAGGTATGAACCCTGTTTGATCTAGGTTTACGAATTCTGGCAGATATTTCTTTAATGCATTCGCTAACACGAATTGTTTTGACAGGTCAAGACCATTCCTGTTTCTGTGTTGATCTAGAAAATGAGCGTAATCATGGGGATATCAATGATGGCCCACTGAAAGTGAAATATGTATATTATGGAAGTCTGGTGGCAGTAGCCAGGTCTTGGGTGGTTAGCCTCAAAGGAACCTCACATTCTTGGAATATCCTGTGAATAGCAGAGACGTGGCAAACAGGTCACCAGTTAGTTTGAGGTCTATACTAGAAATAAAAGATATCTTGCATCTCACGTGATGCATAAAAATACATATTTCCAACCAGCACATTCAGCTGTTCAATTGAGTCCTAATATACTGGAATGGTAACCTGCATTCGTAATATCCATGTCACTCAAACGGAGCACTACAAACATAACGTTTCGTATCCAGGTGCGCATTATTAAGTATATAGACGAAACAGTGAAGATGTTAATCTAAATATTATAAAAATGAAGTTAGAAAGTCTTTTATATATTCAAGCAGTTTCTAAAAGTCTTTTTTCCCCTTTAGCCATAAAATTTTTATCAAAAGAGATGGATGAATGGGGTGGGTAACGACCCACCCAGAAAGGTGGCGGTATCCTGTTTGCAAGGCAGAAGAATTTTTGGGATAAAAATCTTACATTCCTGATTAAGATTTCAATTTTAACCAAGGTAGTGTTTTATGCCAACAAGAAACGCAACAGCTCATATTCTCAAGTCAAGTCCCTTTGACCCTCTGATAAATGTTTGGTAATGCATGTTGGGGAATTCTGTTTGTTTATCCTTTTTATTTGACAAAACTAAGCACTCTACTACTTTTGTAAATCTAAACTTTAATATGTATATCTTTGGGCTCTGATTTAACTTGCACGTTTTGTAGAGTAATTTTCATTTTCGGTCACAGTTTCGCTACAACAGATTTGTAAGTGTTAGTGCATATTTTATTTTGTAAACAGGGACCAAAGACTTAGCCAATTACATTTTTGATATCTTTATTTTGATGCCACCAAAGAGTTATGTTGTGACGGATTGAGGGGAGATATTAATTTGAGGGACCTTGTGCAGGTGAAGATTGAGCCGTTCGTGCAGTCAAACTCATCTTTTTCTTGGCGAGGGATCTGTAAGGTCATGATGTCTGTACTTCTGTAATTGGTGGGGTTTGTTTGCCACTGGAGAGCAATGACCCCAGTGCTTACATAATAGACAGGCAGAGAAAAATGACCTGATGTGCAGTTTTGTTTCTTCTAAAATTGAGTGAAACATTTTCTTTGTATTGAATCACTTACAGTAAACGGTTCTCTCCTATATGCAGGTGTTGAGAACTTTAATCATTTTTGGATTGCTTGAGGCGGTGGTTTCCAACTGTTTGGGGGGGGATAAGGAACCCCCAACCATACCTACTTGTGCATCTGATCAGATGCATTGCAAATTCTGCTGTATTTGATACAATTTTCAAATGACCAGAGAATTGCAGGGAACCCTCTAGGGATGCCAGGGGAAACCTGGTTGAAAAACACTGGCTTAAGGACTTCAAGGCCAATAAATCCTTATTTCAAGCACTATATTCTGGAGTTGTCTGCAATTTCAGAATAAAAATGTGTGAACTGATATTTAGATTGATACTTGAAGATACAGGGGACTCCCAAAATAATCAGTGGATTGAAAAGGTGTAGCGGTGTGTATCCATGTTTTGCAGCTTTATTTTTGCACATTATTATACAGTAAAGGGGTTCTGTATTCATTAGTGACATTTTGTAGATTAGATCCCAGTATCTTATTTCTTTTTGTGAAAATATCTCCAAAAGCCTAAAAATAAGTGTTTTATTTTTTTCATTCAAAAAATTCATTTGGGTTTTTTTCATTTTGCAGCCAAGTATTCTTTAGCATGCACAGGGGGCTATATACTATATTACATTGCCAATAGTTACTGATTCGCATGACTTTGCTCTAGTGTCAGTCCATAAGGACATTGAATGTAAATATACCTGGCATTTCATGGTTAGGCACACAGGTGCATACAGCATTATACTTGGAGAAAGCCGAGATTAGAGACTACCCATTTCCTCACATTACTGTATAACACCTGCCCAGATTAGCCATGGACAAGAGCAGTGCCAAATTACAGTACCACAAATGACCCCCCCCCCCCCACATTAATCAGTGTGTTACTTTGAATGCCACTTTCACATAGGAACTCCTATTAAAGGCAATGAATTTCTGTGTGGCAGTCCCCCGATCGCAGTTTTAATGCTTGACTAAAAGAATCAACGGTAAATTGCAATTTGTCAGCTAAATAGGAAACCAACTATTACCAACACTTCATAGGTTGGCCACATATTTCTTACTTTGGAGGCTTTCAAATAAAAGCACAGTTGAAAGCCATTTTTCTGCTTTAGGAGGAGCAATATATGCTCATTGGGATTCCTGTAAACAAAAAAGCAGGCTTCTCTACCTAAATTCCTATCCGTTTATAAAAACTTTTGTCATCCCCCCCCCAAAAATATATATCTTTTTTTAATTTCATTGACATATTTTATTTAAAATATATTTACAACCATTTCTTTTTCAGATTTCCCAAAACTTTTAGGATAATTAAGAACAAAGGTTTTCATTATTTTTTTTTTAGTAACTGAAGATAACTGGAGTAAGGAGAACACAATAAAATTGTTTACGAACATAGAATTGGCAAGGATAGCCATAAAAATGTAGGTTTAATGGAAAATACATACCTCGTAATTTTATTCACAACAAGGTTGATTTCCTAATTAGACAAGAATTGTGCTGGCATTGAAGAAACCCTAAAGAGATCCTCCCAACTGGATGTTGAACTAGTAAAGTATAAACGGATTCTCATCAGATCAATGATCCTTTATATGTTGCTGATACAACTTCTTTATGAAGACTGTACATTCAAAAGATTCTGAAGCTATTAAACTCAGCAGGTAAAACAAGAGGAATGGAAACAGAAAGTTAAGATACTGTCAGATGATGCACGTGGTTTTAAGAAAAATAAAAGATCTTGAATTACAAAGAAAAAACTAATTCCTTAATGGGAGGGTTGGGTTCCTGCTTATTTTGCTCCCTGGCTCCGATGTGTAGAAGAACCATTCGATGATGTCTCTAGAAGAGGTCTTGTGATAAGCAAACCCAGCCAGATAAGATACACAACTTATTTCCATGCATTGTGCAGCTAGACTCGGGAGCCAGATTCACTAAGCGGTTAGGTCAGGGGTGCACAAACTTTCCCCCGTGCGCACCCTTGCCTGCTCTCCTCGGCGCCTCCCCCCGCTCAACCCTGGCGTCAAATGACGCGCAGTCATTTGACGTCATGTCGCCATGGTAACGTGACCCCGCTGCGCCATTTGACGCCGGGTTACCAGGGCGACGCAACGCTGGAAGGGAAGTGTACTATAGAGACTTCGCGCAGTCCCTGGGCATTTAGTTTAAATGCCTGGGGGGAGAGCGCGGGACCTCTATAACTGCCGCACCCCCAGAAATTCTAGTGCCCCCCTGGGGGCGTGCTCCCCCAGTTTACGCCCCGCTGTGTTAGGTTAATGCCATGTTAAACTGGCTAAAATAACACCTTTTAATCATAACACAGTATTCACTAGTGCAAATAATGCGACGTTAACCTGGAAAAAATGTACTACTGTAAAAAGCATGGCCTTATAAATAATGGCCGCTTCTCTAAAGGATATGCAAATTATCTGAAAATGCTTGTTAATTTATACCAATCTCCGATTGTACTCCCATCCAGAGCGTTAAATAGCGCTTTGAAGGGAGAGACAAATTGATGAAAAGGCCCATTCACTTTATTCCTCTATCTAGATTAACCTATAATCCACATCTGGGGGATACCAGGAAAAAAGGGATAACGAATCAGGGCTCTTCGGATTTCAAATAAGTGAATTAATTGTTCCAAAAAAATTGACGCCTCGGCCGGTGCAACTGCCTTTCTCAAGTGCTCACGCCACTAGCACTGGAGAAAAGACGTTGCACCGGCCGAAACGTCGATTTTTTTTTTGGCTCAATAAATTCCCTTATATGAAATCCGAAGTGCCCTGATTCACTATCCCCTTTTTCTGTATTCATTTGGATTACCAACAGGTTTTCCCTGAACCAGGAGTACCGGTGATTGTATCGTTTATATCATTTCACTAACGGTGTGCAGCATCCACTAGTTTCCCGGGCTACCAGGGAATACACCCGAAGTACCTGGGAAATATGCCAACTAGAATAATTAGAATATTCTTTACGGAAGCTTTATTGCCGTTTTATTAACTAAAAACGCGGTAAGTGTAGTCACAACAGAAATGGATGGCCAATAACGGCTGTTGCTCTTTAGTAAATAAATCTCTTCAGATGGTTAGAAGTGTATAGTGGCATTTTGAAACGGTGAAAAGGAACACGCTATTTTATAAAAGGTATTAAGAAAAAAAATATAAAGCAGTTCCATCTCGGCTGCCAACATTCATTTTCAGTTTCTAAATGACCTTTTTAGAAAATATCTCATCAATTGGTTCACTGGAATTCCTCAACTGTGCAGATAGTGGTGTTTTGGAAGCAAATATTACAAAAGGATGCACATGTATGCCCCACTGCATCTACAGCATGAACTCTTTCCTAGTCAAGAGCCCCGCAATAAATTGCAATGTATTTCAGGACCCCCTGGCAGTGAAGGGGTTCATAGAAATAATAAAAATGTAAAAAAAAAAAAAAAAAGCCAAAACCGACTGCATGACAATGAAAATAGAGAAAACCCAGAAAACCCGTAAAGCAGCAGTGCATGCTGGATAAAGAAATGACTCCCCTCTCCTGTTCCGACGCACGTCTCCTTCCTATCGGATAAAGTTGTGATAGTAACATTCAATCACAGACTCTGCCGTGCCACTTTCTATAGGGCTTCTCCTACAGCGTCACCACTGACGAATTGCGGAATGAAACGTACGCTGCAGTGAATGAGGGAATACATACATTGTGGATATGCTGAAACTTCCACCGGTTTATTGGGAATGTAATAGAGTAACCCCCCTCCCGCACAACTGTTGCTTGGTGGTGAAGTTGTGTTTGATATGTCAATTACAGCCATTGCCTGCCCAACGGCCAACTAATGCCATGCACTGTAACAGCATATCACTAGTGGTGTTTCGTGGGAGCTACAAGGCAGTGACGAGGGCAGAGAAGAAAAAAAATGAAAGAGAGCCATTTTAAAGGCTATGTTCGATTAAGGGGGGGAGGGGGGGAGAGAAGGGAAAAAAAGATATGTAATGGGAGTAAGGCGGAGAGAGTCTGGAAGTGTTTCAACAATAAGAAATAAACAGGGTTCCGCCTTCTATGAGGAGATCAGCTCTGGGGAGAGGGGAGCACACACTGCTGCTTCAAGGCTCCAATCACAAGTGCAAGTTCAGCATTTCAGTAGTAACTGTTTTTTCCAGGCTCATGGCGTATGGATTATACTCCTCTTCTAGCATCTTTTTCCAGACCTTAACTGAAAGAGAGGAAACAAAGGGATTGCACATGAAATACTTTGTTTTAATCATTTAATATCAGACTGTTCGACTAACTAATTATTTCTAACCTATTATATAATGATGGCGTAGTACAAATACGAGAGCAAAGACATACCTTTGCATACATTTTTATTCTTTCCCACTTTCAGTCGGTCATCGTAATTTTTTTAAAATCTTATAACTGATCTTACAATGCATAACCCTCTAGAACAAGGACGGCCAACTCAAACCCTGCCCCGTTGGTGTCCCTTGAGGGCTTAATCGGTGACTGAGCAGGGGTATCCTGAAAACCTAAGCTGTTGGGGGGGTTTTGAGGATTGGAGTTGGCACTCCCTGCTCTAGGTCATATTGTCCCAGAGACTCGTTGTTCTGCTGCTAGTGTGTTACTTGTGCTGGGAGGGTAAAACAGCCATTGTCATATAATAGCAGCTTCGCCCGCCGGATAGGAGAATGTCACTCACTGTGTCAGCCAACAATAAAAATGCACAATATTCTCATCCATTGGATACTGGTAGAGTAAACACCTTCAGACCTACAGAAAGAGCTGCAGATAGTGGCGGAACCTGTGAGGTCAGACCTGGGGGTTGTGCTACTGGAGGCCCGATGGTTTAGGATATATATATATATATATATATATATATATATATTTATTTTCCAGAAAGGGGGGGGTGGTTTTCTTTAAAGCATCAATGTAAGTGAAGGCATGCATTCATGTGAAATAGATCTATTACTACGAAGCACAACAGTTCAGATGAGCTAACCATATATTATGCTTTGTAATATGTTGCCTCTCTGGATGCAAAGCAGTTAACACTTAACAAAACACAAAACCCCAGCAAGCTCTTTTTGGGAACCCCTGAGCCCCCACAAAATATATATATGTATATAAGTGTCAAAAAGGAATGCTATTGAGTGTGGCATATGTATACATATATTAGTATTTTACTGTGTATTTCTGTCATGTTGGATGCAGCATTGGGCTTCTCTGTTGTCAGTTAACACTTAAAACCAGAGACAGAACATAAAACACAGACAAAGCTCAGTTTTAGCACATCCAGTGAAATTCATACACGGTACAGTGCCTAAATATATATGTATAAATATATATTAAGTAAAATGGTCTTTTAGTTTGACATTTTTGGCCAAAAATGTTGTAAGCCCCTGAGCCAACGTCACGGCAGACCACAATTCAGCGGTCCCTAACCCTAATATAAATTCTTAGTAACCTGTGTAATAACAGGAAGAATGATTTATAGTAAATCTGTCAATATTAGTTGCAAAGTTCTAAGTCTGATTGACGCCTTTATTAACCTGTACATTACCAGGAAAAGCACTCTGTATTAGAGTTGTCACAACCATCCTGCAAGCAAACAAGTTCCCCTGTGTGGAAGATGCTATGGAGTGAGCCCTTAACCATTTAAATGTGGGAGGGGGTGAGCTTCAATTAAGTAGGAGGTTGCCACCCTCAAAACAGCCAAGACTAGCTGAAACACAATTGTAAAATATACTGGACACCTAACAAGCTCCTATTGAACCCCCAAAATAACCACAACATATATATAAGCATATGAGTGTCACAGAGGAGTGCTACTGAACATGGCAATATATATTTAAAACCAGAGACAGAACATAAAACACAGACAAAGCTCAGTTTTAGCACATCCAGTGAAACTCATACACGGTACAGTGCCTAAATATATATGTATAAATATCTATTAAGTAAAATGGTCTTTTAGTTGGATAGATATTTATACATATATATTTAGGCACTGTACCGTGTATGAGTTTCACTGGATGTGCTAAAACTGAGCTTTGTCTGTGTTTTATGTTCTGTCTCTGGTTTTAAATATATATTGCCATGCTCAGTAGCACTCCTCTGTGACACTCATATGCTTATATATATGTTGTGGTTATTTTGGGGGTTCAATAGGAGCTTGTTAGGTGTCCAGTACAATTAACCCTTAGACAGGAAAGCCATCACCTGATTAGCATAATCCCCGATATTTGGCAATATGCTCATCTATGCATCTTTTACCAGCTATGAAGGCGGTATTAATAATTTCTGCCATATTAGTAACAGCCACAAAGTATTTTAACCAATCTGGCACACGAAAGGTTAATGTTGGTTACAAATTATCTAAAAAATACACATTGTTTTTATGATCTGTCAAACCACACCAGGCCTATTTGTATGGGTTTTATAGGTCTGACGTTATCTAGAGATAAGGACATCTGGTTGTGCAAGTGGGAATATGAAATATGGTTTCCCTGACACTAGAATAAACAGGGCCCTTTTAAATGTAGCTTGAAAGAGATTGCTGATGGGGATCTGCAAAAACCAGAGGGTGGGGCTAAGACGGTATCTCAAAAAGTGTACATTTATTAAATGGGAAATATCCAGGGCCTCAAAGCAATTAGCAGCAATGAAAAGATACACACAAAAAAAACAACGTTTTCTATGTATAATTTCTGATATCTGCTGCAAAAACAGACGTTATGTGGTTCAGAGTATATGAAGTACAACGACACAACAGTGAAGATGGTGGGTGTCTAAGTGTTATAGAAACAAAGTTATTAAGTCTTTTGTATATTGAGGCAAAGTTTAAATGTCAAAAGAAGAGGGGTTTTCCTTTAAAGTCGTAAAACTGTCAGAGAGAGATTGATGAAAGGGTGGGTTGAGAACACGCCCAGAAAAGTGGGCTTATGATGTTCTCAAAAAGGGAATTTAGAATATAAAGACCTACTTTTTAATTCTAAGTTAAATTTTAACCAAAGGAGTATCTGACGTCAACATGATACAGTATGTGTAGTCTCGGTTTCCAACTCGAGACCGTTGTGAGGAAGAAACCTTATACAAAGAATTCCTATATGTTACCACTAAACGTGTATATTTTTTTAAATCTGATTAAATTGTCTGCATTTATTATAAAATTCTATGTTCTTGTAATAATTTTTTTTATAAACCAAGCACTGTACTTTTTGTACATTAAAGCTGAACTTTAATAATACTTTGGGCTCTGATTTAAAAATTGTATTGTATGTCTTTATTTGTATAGCGCCATTAATGTACATAGCGCTTCACAGTAGTAATACATGTGGTAATCATATAAATAACAAATAATATAAATAACAGGTCATGAGTATAAGTGCTTCAGACATAGAAGTAACATTAAGGAAGAGGAGTCCCTGCCCCGAGGAGCTTACAATCTGATTGCTAGGTAGGGAGAACGTACAGAGACAGTAGGAGGGAATTCTGGTAAGTGCATCTGCAGGATGCCAAGCTTTATGTATCATGTGTCCAGTATTATCAACAGTGGTATTCATATGCCTCTTTAAGCAAAAGGGTCTTAAAGGTGGATAGAGAGGGTGCTAGTCGGATATTGAAGGGAGGGGCATTCCAGAGGTGCGAGGCAGACAGTGAGAAAGGTTTAAGGCAGGAGAGGGCTTTTGATACAAAGGGGGCAGAAAGAAGACATGCTTGAGAAAAACACAAGAGTCAGGATGGTGCATAGCGAGAAATTAGGGCTGAGATGTAAGGAGGGGCAGAAGAGTGTAAGATGTAGGATTTGATCGGAAGCCAGGAGAGGGATTTCAGGAGGGGAGACGCGGAGACAGATTTAGGAAAGTGTAGAGCGATTCTGTCAGCAGCGTTTAGGATAGATTGTAGGGGAGACAGGTGAGAGGCAGGAAGGCCGGACAGCATGAGGTTACAGTAATCAAGACGGGAGAGAATGAGGGCCTGAGTCAGAGTTTTAGCAGTCGAGCAACAGAGGAACGGGCGTATCTTTGTTATATTGCGGAGGAAAAAGCGACAGGTTTTAGAAACGTTTCGAATGTGAGAGAATGTGAGAGAGGAGACAAGTGTGACCCCTAGGCAGCGTGCTTGGGCTACTGGGTGAATGATGGTACTTCCAACAGTAATGTGGAAGGAGGTAGTAGGGCCAGGTTTGGGAGGAAGTATGAGGAGCGCTGTTTTTGCCATGTTAAGTTTAAGGCGGCGGAGGGCCATCCAGGATGATATCGCAGAGAGACATTCAGAAACTTTGGTTTGTAGAGCAGGTGTAAGGTCGTGGGTTGAAAAGTAAATTTGTGTGTGATCAGCATAGAGGTGATATCTAAACCCAAGAGATGTTATTAGGTCATCTAGAGAGTGTGTACAGAGAAAAGAGAAGAGGTCCCAGGACAGAGCCCTGGGGTACCCCCACAGAGAGATCAATAGAGGAGGAGGAGGTGTTAGCAGAAGACACTGAAAGTACGATGGGAGGCAAGAGGAGATCCAGGATAGAGCTTTGTTCCGAATACCAAGAGTATGGAGAATGTGAAGGAGAAGAGGGTGGTCCACGGTGTCAAATGCTGCATAGAGGTCGAGTGATATGAGCAGAATGTAATGACCTCTGTCTTTGGCAGCATGGAGGTCATTAGTTATTTTAGTGAGGGCTGTTTAAGTCGAGTGAGCAATGCGGAAGCCAGATTGTAGAGGGTGTAGGAGAGAATGGGTGTTGAGAAAGTGGATCAATCGAGAGAATACGAGACATTCAAGGAGTTTAGAGGCAAAAGGCAGGAGGGAGACAGGTCGATAGTTAGAAAGACAGGAAGGATCAAGCTTGCTGTTTTTGAGAAATGGTATAACTGCTGCATGCTTGAAGGAGGATGGAAAGGTACCAGAGTAGAGGGAGGAGTTAAAAATGTGTGTGAGCATAGGGATTATAGTAGGACCAAGAGGTTTTAGGAGATGGGAGGGAATGGGGTCAAGAGAGCAAGCGGCAGAGGGAGAAGAGGAGATCAACAGTGACACATCCTCCTCTGAGACAGTGGAAAGAGTCAAGAAAGGCAGGAGGAGAGTTAGGAAGAGGTGTAGGATGGGAGGAGGAAACAGAGGGGATGTTCTGACCTATGGATTCCACCTTTTCCTCAAAATAGTCAGCAAAGTCCTGAGGTGAGATGGAGGAAGAAGAGGCAGATGAGGGTGGTTTGAGTAGAGCGTCAAAGACAGAGAAGAGTTAGCATGATTAGACTTGTGCGTGTTGATTAGTGAAGAAAAGTAGGTTTGTTTAGCTTGAGAGGGCAGAGTTGAAAGAGGATAGCATAAATTTGTAGTAAAGGAAGTCTGCGAAAGTGTTCCTCCAGGGGCGTTCAGAGGAACGAGTGGAGGAACACAGCATGCGCGTGTGGGAATTTAGCCAGTGTCTGGGGTTAGAAGGGCGAGGACGGCATAGAGAAAGCGGGGCATATAGATCAAGAGAGGAGGATAAGGCAGAGTTGTAGTTCCTGACCAGGTTGTCAGGGTCTGTAGCAGAGCTGAGAGAGGAGAGGGAGGAGCGTAAAGTAGACTCAAAGGCTGGTAGGTTAATAGAGCGCAGGTTTCTACAGAACCGAGGGGTAGATAGAGGTGGAGAAGGGGACAATCGAGATAGAGAGAATGAGATTAGGTCATGATCAGAGAGAGGAAAAGGGGAAATGGAGAAATCAGAGAGAGAAAAGTTTTTAGTGAAAACCAGGTCTAGGTAGTGGTCATCCTTGTGGGTGCTGGCTGCAGTCCACTGTTGAAGGCCAAAAGAAGAGGTTAGAGAGAGAAAGTGGGAAGCCCAAGGGAGAGAGGGGTCATCAATGTAGCAATTGAAGTCCCCAAGGAGAAGAACAGGGGAATCTGAGGAGAGAAAGAAAGAGAGCCAGGATTCAAAGTGAGAGAGAAAGGCAGAAGGGGAGTGAGTAGAGGTAGGTGGGCGATAGATGACCGCGACGTGGACAGGGAGAGGAGAGAAGATCTGGACAGTGTGAGCCTGAAAGGAGGGAAAAACAAGAGAGGGAGGAATAGGAAGCACAAAATTGAACGCTTGGTAGTGTCATTTAAACTTTTCATACATATTTTGCTACAACAAATTGTTGTGTGTACATAGTAATCTTAATAAAGAGAGACCGGAGGGTCTGTACGTATGGTGGCAACGGGTTAAAGATATATATTGTAACAAAGCAAGGGTAAATATTACCGCATTTGAAGTACCTTGTTAAGGAGAAAGGTGAGACAGTGAGTTAGTTGTGTCAATGAACCCTAGTTACATATATAAGTCACACGCTCACAAGTGTGCTGTTAATGACAGATGGTTTAATGGGACGGCTTGAGGGGAAATATTATTAATTTGAGGCTCCATGCGTGGAGAAAAAGTGAATCGGCTAGATAGCTGTGTATTAATCCTTGTCCCATATACAGGTTATAGGTGTGACGTATGCGACAGTGGCGTTTCAATATTTTTTGCAGCTCAAATATTATTCCCAAAAATTGGATTTCTGCAATCATTGAACAATCTTACCAATTAAGACCGTACGAAATCATTGAGTGTTTCACAGCTTGAAGATAAAGTGCAGTATCATGTAAAATGTGAAGTATTAATTACCATTTGGGAAAGGCTAGAAGATTCATGTGAACAGCTCATCCCCATAACACAACATCCTCTAAATACTCACTATAGTTTGGTTCATCTGGCTCCTCTGCAGCAGACACTGTGCTTCTGTCTTCATCAAGTTTCTGCCTTGTGTTTTCTGATAACGGCTCCAATTTATTTTCCCCGGCTTCATTTTCAGTCTGCTGTTCCTGTGATGCTCCAGCCATGTCTTTATAGGCTTCTCTGGCTTGCACTGTGAGTTCATTCAATTTGTGAAAATAGTCCTAAAAGACAGTGGGAAAACAAATAAAAAATCCGTTCAGTTGTAATTTATCTTGAAAGCTTACATATGTTGTAAGGCCTTGGACACGCTTACCGCTGGCGTGCTGAGGCGCGCTGAGGCTCAGGGAAAGCGGGTGCTTTCCCTGGCCTTGCGGTTGCTTACCGCAAGCGCTCTCAGCAGGCCGTCAGGGGGCGGTCTGGGGGCGGGCGCATCACTGGCCGGGGGCGGGCCAGTGACGTCACGGAGCTGGTTCGCCCTCATTGGGCGAACCGCTCACGTAACCGGCCTGTCTCGCCGGCAAGCGGGGGAATTTTATATTCCCCTAAGATCTGCGCTTCCGCAGATGAGCGGAAGCGCAGGTGAGCCCCTACTAAAGCCGCTCTAATTGCGGCTGTAGGGGCTCAGTGCTGAGCGGGAGCGCGTGTCAGCGCGCTTCCGGCAGCAAGCAAGGAACATGGCCGAGGCCTTAGGAAAGCAAAGTTGTTTTAAAGAAAAGTAGGAGGAATATACTCAAACATAGAATTATGGGTCTGCTAGATCAAGGATATTCTCCTACTTTGGGACACATTTGAAGCAGTAATCAACACAAACTACTACAACTTTATATTCCATGACCAAGATATTAAAAAAAGATCAATATGGCACTATACAGATTACTATCACCCCTCCCCAAAGAGACAACAACTGTCTTATGAGCCAATAGTCAACATCCTAAGTCCTTGATAAATGGGATCTCAATGGGACAATACCAAAGGGCAAGATGAAATTGCCGTACAGATTTGGTGTTTGAGAAAACAAGCCAGACTGATGAATGAGGGGTTTCCTAGACGGAATACAGAAAGAAGCTTATAAAAAGAGCTTAGGAAACATCTAGGATTTTCCTACCAAAAGATAAAATACTCATCTGGAAATAACAGTCAGAATAATAGTACCTATAATACACTGTAGCATAAAATAAAAAACATCTTACTGTAAGACCTAGCAGATGTCCTTACTCAGACACCAAATATAACAAGAATACGCACAAGGAATCTCAAGGACTTATTGGTCCACAGACTGTATACAGGCACCAGCAAAAAAACAACACGGCCAGGCCAGAGAACCATAGGTTTCTTTAGATGTGGGGTCTGCAAGGCCAGTCATTTTATGAGCGAGTCAAGAGGTTCAAAACTGTAACAGTAAAACATGCACTGTCATTTCATTAAATAAGACTACTGGAGTAGTCTCTGTAGTTTCTTTTTAGATATTTACCCATTATTTAGAGACCCTTAATTACGGAGGAAAAAACAAAAAAGAGCATACAACGCTGACACATTGTGTCATGGACGAGAACTAAATCTTACAGCTGAAAAAACTAGAATTACTTGCATTTTGTATCACGCAGATACTGGGTGTCACAAGGAGTTGAATATTAGTGTTGGTTGTATATACTAGGACATGAAGGAACTTCACTTAATACGCAGTCTCTCGCTCTCATAGCACTGTTTTGTTTTATTACTTTGAATTTTTGTTAGTCAACAGATACTTTGAAGTTTTTTTTTTTCTTTTAAATAATGTGTCAATTATGTATTTCTTTTGTGTTCACGTAGCAAAGAGTCGTCTGTTCTGTTATTCCCTTTCTTTTCCTTGGGGAGTGACGTGACCAGGGTGAAAGAAAAGAAATAGATAATTAACGTTCTTCCTGAAAATATATATTTGTTCTCGGCTCATAAATTACATTTTAAAGTTACTATCATTAGCAATGTTCTGTGTTCATGTGCATAATACTTTATTTCAGGGGAGCGCAAACTTTTGAAGCTGCGCCCCCCCTGCCTGCCCTTCTCCTGTCTCGCACCCCCTCTCCTACCTGCCAGCTGCGTCAAATGACGCTCCGGGGTCGTGTGACGTCACGTAACATGACCCCGGCGTCATTTGATGCCGCGTTGCCATGGAGACTCGTCTGAATCCCGTAAGTGTTACTGTTGCAGAGGCCTCTCATGCGATCCCCGGCATTTAATTTAAACACCTTGGGGAGGAGCGCGGGACTTCTGCAACCGCCCGCGCCCCACCAGACAAATTGCGCGCCACCCAGTTTGCGCACCGCTGCTTTATTTAATGGCTAGTTCCTCCAAGGACGAAAATGAACCACTGCAGTGCCACATTTAAATTAAACGTTACCAAAATGTAAAAAAAAAAAAAAAAAAAAAAAAAAAAAAAAAGCTACAGAACTTTTAACTATTGTTTCTATGGTAAACACACACTTCCAGGGATTTTGAAATACTGTATCTAATCTCTTGGTGGAAAACAGTCAATCCTCAAATCTGCAGGTAAATCATTTTCTTTTTTTTTTGTAAGGTAATTATGATACCATCTAAACACACAGATGAAGTGGTTGCATTGTTCTTTCTAATGTAATATTTAATGTATTGCACTACATCAAACCAAAATTCACAGATTGCCATGGAAAGCCAATATTCTGAATTACACTATTATTTGTGTTATCTGGGGGAACAATGTCATATCTGTATGTGTATAGCTATATCTAAAAGGAGCGGATCAGCATACATTCAGTAGACACTAAAAAAGGGGGGAAAAAAATTATTTGCTCTAGATGCAAATAAATAACATTGGAACCTTCTAGTTGGTTATGCAAATCATTTTTTCCATTTTTTTTTGCCAACTAGCTACATGGGATTAACCTTGAAGAGAAAAAGAAGAAAAATAAAAAAAGGTGTGTGTGCTGTGCACGCGCATAGTAAGTGAAACTTCTTTGACTTTTGTCACAGAAATTGTATTTGTGTTGGTGATGTTTTAATTAAAAATCAAAATACAATTTCATTGACAAAACGCAAATAAATTTGACTTAGAATGCGCGTGCTCAGCACACATCCCCTGTATTAGCTATTTGCACTAAGTGTGAATTCCTCATATGTGCGTGTGACTGACTGAGAGTGTGCGTGACTGAGAGTGTGCGTGACTGAGAGTGTGCGTGACTGAGAGTGTGCGTGACTGAGAGTGTGCGTGACTGAGAGTGTGCGTGACACGCTGAGAGTGTGCGCGTGACACGCTGAGAGTGTGCGCGTGACACGCTGAGAGTGTGCGCGTGACACGCTGAGAGTGTGCGCGTGACACGCTGAGAGTGTGCGCGTGACACGCTGAGAGTGTGCGCGTGACACGCTGAGAGTGTGCGCGTGACACGCTGAGAGTTTGCGCGTGACACGCTGAGAGTGTGCGCGTGACACGCTGAGAGCTGAGAGTGTGCGCGCGTGACGCTGAGAGTGTGCGCGCGTGACGCTGAGAGTGTGCGCGCGCGTGACGCTGAGAGTGTGCGCGCGCGTGACGCTGAGAGTGTGCGCGCGCGTGACGCAGAGAGTGTGCGCGCGCGTGACGCAGAGAGTGCGCGCGCGTGACGCAGAGAGTGTGCGCGCGCGTGACGCTGAGAGTGTGCGCGCGCGTGACGCAGAGAGTGTGCGCGCGCGTGACGCAGAGAGTGTGCGCGCGCGTGACGCAGAGAGTGTGCGCGCGCGTGACGCAGAGAGTGCGCGCGCGTGACGCAGAGAGTGTGCGCGCGCGTGACGCAGAGAGTGTGCGCGCGCGTGACGCAGAGAGTGTGCGCGCGCGTGACGCAGAGAGTGTGCGCGCGCGTGACGCAGAGAGTGTGCGCGCGCGTGACGCAGAGAGTGTGCGCGCGCGTGACGCAGAGAGTGTGCGCGCGCGTGACGCTGAGAGTGTGCGCGCGCGTGACGCTGAGAGTGTGCGCGCGCGTGACGCTGAGAGTGTGCGCGCTCGTGTGTGTGACAGTGTGTGTCTGAGTGCTCGTGTGTGTGACAGTGTGTGTCTGAGTGCTCGTGTGTGTGACAGTGTGTGTCTGAGTGCTCGTGTGTGACAGTGTGTGTCTGAGTGCTCGTGTGTGTGACAGTGTGTGTCTGAGTGCTCGTGTGTGTGACAGTGTGTGTACCTTCCGCATGAAGCTCCTCTCCTAGGCGGCCGTGACCAGCAGGCGGCCGGACGACTAGTCTGCACATCCCTCCGGAGCAGCCTCCTGAAGGGAGTCCACGGCTGCAGGGACCACAGGAGCCCCTCGGGCTCTACCCCACAGAAGCTGCCGCCCTGCAGGGATGGGGAGAGGCTCAGCTCCAGCTACCCGCCCCGGTACCAGCCCAGGGAGGTGAAAGTCTCCCCGCCCTCACCAGTCACCTCCTGCCCGGAGCTCAGGCCTGAGACTGACCCGCAGCGGCTCATCCCACAAGCAGCGGCCAGGGGAGGCCTGCAGGGACACGGGCATGCACCGGGAGGAGAGGCCGCAGGAGATCAGGGCCTGGAGCAGTGTGGGCTGCAGTGTCCCTATGAGAGCCGTGGCGTCACCATGACTACCGCATGCGCGGCATGTCAGCGGGCGCGGGGAACAGCGCATGCGCGGCATGGCAGTGCACGTTTGGGGGGAATGGCAGCTGGGACCGGCGGCCGTTAGGAGCGGCACAGCTGCCGGCCGTGTGAGGAGAGCGGCGCCCTTTAGTCAGCGGGACACAGGGAAGCGGAGGTAGGGAAGAGGGAGGAGAGAGGCTGAGCAGCGGCTCCTCCTATCTCAGCCGGAGTACTTGCGGGGCTTCCGCCATCTTATTACACCCGCAGCACCGGAAGCTCTGCGGCAGCCATCTTGCTATACTCATGGCAGTGGCCGTTAGGAGCGGCGCCGGCGGCTATCGCCGCCGCCGCCGCATGTCACAGCAGGTGTGTGGGCAGCATGTCACAGCGGGTGTGTGTGGGGGAGCAGCGGCTGTTAGGAGCGGCGCCGGCGGCTATCGCCGCCGCCGCCGCCGCATGTCACAGTAGATGCGGGGGGGGGGGGGAGGGGGGAGCCGTGACGTCACTTCCGTTTCACATTTGTCCCCCATCTCTCCCGTTTTACCCCATCAGAATAGGTGCCACTAAAGAAGTTTCACTTCAAAAAAGATGTAAATGCCACCTTTTAATAAACCCTTCTATGCTCTGAAGCAGGGTTCCTAATATACTAACAACCCAATGAAAATAAGCTTTGCTCACCTGTGCTCCATCGTAGCTGAAAATTCCAACCACACTAACAGGGACGGCTTTGTTGACACAGCGGCCCAGAGCTTTGCGATTCAGGGCAAACACAAAGGGAACATTCTGTTCACAGGCACAGCTAATGATCATCTGGAGAGTGTCATCCAAACCACCTGGAAACAAAGGACAACACACTCAGTGCCCACTGTAACGTTGCAATGACATTTTCTACTTCTTATACACTTTCCTTCTAATTTGGTTACAAAGGACACGTTTAGCCACCATGCCCTTATTGTGTTTGTTTTGATATATTCGGTCAAGCACACCTTGCAACCACAAAGAGGCAGAGTCTCTAGCCTTTGGTTTTGTGACCAAGCACTGAAGCATGTTGGCTCTAAACCCAAACACGCAGCCACTCAGAGTCTGGCAGTCCAGAGGCCACATAACGTAGTGGCTACGTCATGGTCTTTTTACTGCTCGTTTTCCAAGGGAGATCGGGTTCTGGAACGCAGGGAAACGGAAGAGGAAGACGACTCTTCCGATTGCGGGTTCAGTGATGCCGTAATCATGTGATCGCAATGTGACGTAGGGGCTGTGGAATCCTAGTGCCACGGTACTCCGTCACCGAAAGGGTTAAAAACGAACTCAGGTCACTTTATGTATTTCAATAACGTGTAAGAAAAAGTTATATTACAAACAACAATCACAATAATGTCAGAGTAAACACATATGGCAAGTGATTAATGACTCTCTCGACCATATCACTACATTGCATTGGTTATGTGTAGTTGAACTTGAGAAATAATTCATAGTAGACAAGTATAAATGCACTATAGAACAGAAGGTCAAGAATAAACGGTGCTTAGTAGAACACTATCATACAGTAGTTCCATCACTTTGCCTCATCCCACGTAAGTTTAGGGAAACACTGGTCGTCTCTCTCAGGTACCTTTAGACTGAATCTTCTCACAGTTGGGGGAAATGATAATACATTTCAGTTTCCTGAGTTTCAGGTGTTTCAGCACCTCCCTTAGGCCCATCACCAGACGTCTCTTGGTCTTGGCTTTCACTGGATCCTTCTGATGCAGGCGATCCTGGAAGCGAACAAGTTCCTTGAGAAGCTCAGTCACACAGCTATCCACTTCTTTACTGAGCACTTGGCTGCAATACCTAAAACAGGTAAAGAAAGTCACCCATTTATTCATCTACATTTCATGCTAATACTGCACACCATGACTTTGTACTGCAGTATTTAGTTGGGCCCTAAAAGGTAGCAAATTCTATGGTAACCAAATGCCTGAAAAACATTCTTATTACTGTCGCAGTGACAAAATGAAATAAACTAAAACTAAAATGAAATATAACTACTTCTCTCTGGGAGAGAAACCGAGATTAAATGCGGTCCTGCTCCAGAATGCAACATTACTTCAAGATAAATTAAATCCTATTTGGAAACACAGAATCCCCCTCAATTCAGATACTCATACTAGATAACTTCTCAAGTTCTGTTCCTGAAAGACCTCAAGGAATTGGACTGTTCACCTTATCAAATTATTCTACGAGAGCACATTTCACAGGCTAATATAAAACGTGGTATGGACACATGTAGGCAGAGAGGCAGCTTTCTTAAAGCAGCAATCCTGCTTATCTTTTTATTTATTTATTTACAGTTATAGGAATGAAGTCGGGGGTCTGCGGAGCTTAACGGGGTCACTTTCAGCCCTGAGGACTCTGTAGTGGGTGCCGGTAGCAACTCCGGTTTGGCTATGTGGGGCTATCGAAAAGCTCCTGCATCACATGGGCCATTAGGAAACCGTGACATCATACCCTGTGCCTTCCTATTGGCCGCATGACCGGGTCATTTAAACCTGCTGAGCTGCTACCGGCATCACCTACAGAGATAAGTGTCTCAGGGATCAGGGGATCCCTGGAGCTTCTCAAATATGGGGACGACGACGACATTTTGTTGGGTGTTGGGGATGTTCGTATGCTTATCCCCTTTGCCTCCACAGGCCCGGTTAACATTATTAAATATTATAGGCGAAAGCAGTAAAATTCAGGGCATTATTGAAAACCCTGTTCTCTTATTGGTGAAAATTTTAGTAGCTTGCAAAGTGTAATTTTCAATCTGTTTATTTCCAGCCAATCAGCTTTCACAACAGCTGAGACAGGGCAGGGGATTGGTCAGAATGAAGTAACAGCTCTGAGACAGGGCAGGGGATTGGTCAGGAAGTATCAGACACGGGTTGGCTCCTCCCCCTCCCGAGCTGACATTTTCTGAGCAGATTCAGTTGAATTGGAAGGGGGGGGGGAGTCTGCAAAGAAGTGGCTGCATTTTTTTTATTGTGGCTGCTGTGTGTGTTTGTGTGTGTGTGTCAGTAGCAGTGTTTATGGGTATAGCAGCAGTGTGTGTGTGTTGTGTTGTGCAGTTGTATGTGTGTGTAGTGTGTGTAGTGCGGCTGTGTTGCGTGTATGGAGCTGATGTGTGTGTGTATAGAGCTCCAGTGTGTGTGTGTCAGCAGCAGTGTTTATGGGTGTGTAGAGCTGCTGTGTTGTTTGTGTGTGTAGAGCTGCTGTGTTGTGTGTGTGTGTGTGTGTAGAGCTGCTGTGTTGTGTGTGTGTGTGTGTGTAGAGCTGCTGTGGTGTGTGTGTGTGTGTGTGTGTGGAGCTGCTGTGGTGCGTGTGTGTGTGTGTGTAGAGCTGCTGTGGTGTGTGTGTGTATAGAGCTCCAGTGTGTGTGTGTCAGCAGCAGTGTTTATGGGTGTGTAGAGCTGCTGTGTTGTTTGTGTGTGTAGAGCTGCTGTGTTGTGTGTGTGTGTGTGTGTGTGTGTAGAGCTGCTGTGTTGTGTGTGTGTGTGTGTGTAGAGCTGCTGTGGTGTGTGTGTGTGTGTGTGTGTGTGTGTGTGTGTGTGTGTGGAGCTGCTGTGGTGCGTGTGTGTGTGTAGAGCTGCTGTGGTGTGTGTGTGTGTATAGAGCTGCTGTGTTGTGCGTGTGTGTCAGTAGCGGTGTTTATGGGTATAGCAGCAGCAGTGTGTGTGTGTTGTGCTGTTGTATGTGTGTGTAGCAGCAGAGTTTGTGTGTGTAGAGCTGCTGTGTTGTGTGCGTGTGTGTGTAGAGCTGCTGTATTGTGTGTGTAGAGCTGCTGTATTGTGTGTGTAGAGCTGCTGTGTTGTGTGTGTAGAGCTGCTGTGTTGTGAGTGTAGAGGTGCTGTGTTGTGTGTGTGTGGGGTGTGCTTGTGTGTGTAGAGCTACTGTGTGTGTGTGTGTAGATCTGCTGTGTGTGTGTGTCGCCTCGGGCCTTCAACTCTTCCAGCCAGGGCATTATTGGCCAGTAATGCCCTGTTCTGAGGGGATTATTACTTAATTATAGGCTAAAGCAGTAAAACTCTGGGCATTATTGAAAACCCTGCTCTCTGATTGGTTAAAATTCCGGGCATTATCCAATCAGTAATGCCCGGAATTTTAGCAGCTTGCAATGTGTAATTTTCAATGTGTTTATTTCCAGTCAATCAGCTTTCAGAACAGCTGAGACAGGGCAGGGGATTGGTCAGAATGAAGTAACAGCTCTGAGACAGGGCAGGGGATTGGTCATGAAGTATCAGCCATGGGTTGACTCCTCCCCCCAAAGAGCTGACTGTGATTTTCTAAGCAGATTCAGTTGAATTGGGGGGGGGGAAGAGTCTGCAAAGTTTAGTAAGTGGTTGCATTTTTTATTGTGGCTGCAGTATGTGTGTGTGTGTGTGTGTCAGTAGCAGTGTTCATGGGTATAGCAGCAGTGTGTGTTGTGCTGTTGTATGTGGGTGTAGCAGCGGTTTGTGTTGTGGGTAGAGCGGCTGTGTGGTGTGTGTAGAGCTGCTGTGTGTTTGTGTGTGTGTGTGTGTGTGTATAGAGCTCCAGTGTGTGTGTGTGTGTGTCAGTAGCAGTGTTTATGGGTGTAGCATGTGTGTAGCAGCAGAGTATGTGTGTGTAGAGCTGCTGTGTTGTGTGTGTAGAGCTGCTGTGTTGTGTATGTAGAGCTGCTGTGTGTGTGTGTGTGTGTGTGTGTGTGTGTGTGTGTGTGTGTGTGTGTGTGTGTGTGTGTGTGTGTGTGTGTGTAGAGCTGCTGTGTGTGTGTAGAGCTGGTGTGTGTGTGTAGAGTTGGTGTGTGTTGTGTGTGTAGAGCTGCTGTGTGTGTGTGTGTGTGTGTGTAGAGCTGCTGTGTTGTGTGTGTGTAGAGCTGCTGTGTTGTGTGTGTAGAGGTACTGTGTTGTAAGTGTAGAGGTGCTGTGTTGTGTGTGTAGTGTGCTTGTGTGTGAAGAGGTGTTGTGTGTGGTGTGCTGTTGTGTGCGTGTAGCAGCAGTTTGTGTGTGTGTAGATCTGCTGTGGTGTGTGTGTGTGTGTGTGTGTGTGTGTGTGTGGAGCTGCGTGTGTGTGTAGAGGTGCTGTGTTGTGATTGTAGAGCTCAAGAGTGTGTGTGTGGTGTGCTTGTGTGTGTAGAGGTGTTGTGTGTGGTGTGCTGTTGTGTGTGTGTGTGTAGCAGGAGTTTGTGTGTGTGTAGATCTGCTGTGTTGTGCTGCTGTGTGTGTGTGTAGAGGTGCTGTGTTGTGTGTGTGTGTAGAGGTGCTGTGGTGTGTGTGTACACAGAGGGGGCGGCAGTTTGTGGATATAGATATCTGCAATGTAAGCAACTATACAAAAGTATCTATTATTTATGAAAAAAGCCTGCATTTAGCCTATAATAGTAATAATCCCCTCAGAACAGGGCATTATTGGCCAATAATGCCCTGGCTGGGTTAAAGTCCTTCGACTTCGCCTCGGGCCTTCAACTCTTCTAGCCAGGGCATTATTGGCCAGTAATGCCCTGTTCTGAGGGGAATATTACTTAATTATGTAACAGGACAGTGCAGATTACAAGCTTTAATAATACAACTTTTACTGCATTGTTGCAGAGCTGCTGTGTTCCAAGCTACAAATAAGCAAGATGCTTTCAGCTGAAAAATTCAGTTTGCTATACTCCTAATATATTTGAAGCACTTTATAAATGTAAAGGTAGCTTTTTGTCATAAGTGCTGATAGAGGGGCCTATCCAACTTCTGGGGTACAGGTGTTACCCAATTCCCTTTGATCTGTAGTTCTGCCTCACTTACTTACAGTATTATTTCAGTGTATTCACGGAGCTGTGTGACCTCAAACAACACAATGCTGTTCTAATGATCAAAACAGAAATGGAAGAGCCCCCCAAAAACATGCGCTAACGAAATAAAATGTACAGTAACTACACCAGAGGCATCCATAAAAAGTTCTGTGCAATTTTTAGGTCATTTGAAAACTGTACCGAATACAGAAGAATTTACGATGCATATGATCTCAGACTCACTATTGGAGAGGGTTGGGGTTCCTTACAATTATAATATAATTATAGGGATCCTTATACCTCCAAAAATAAAAGTTTGGAACCACTGAACTAGAGCAATAATTTTATTTATAGCTTTACCACATTGCTTGTATGCTAGTACTGTACTTTAAAATAACACTGCCCGAGATATTTATGCACAGAAGCACTGGGAAGAGAAACACACATGTACAGTATTATATTGTCACAGCACAAAGCAGCATTTGTTTGCAAGAGAAGCAGATATGAGGTGCTGGCTTTGAGCCCTTTTTCTTCAACCTTGTGTGCGCCTATGCAGCCATCAGTGTTGTAGACTGGGGGTGGTACATAGTAATTTTTATTTGTTAGATATCTAGATGTAATTTTCAACTAAGTCCTGGGACATAAGTTCTCTAGGGGCGTATTTACAAAGCTGCAGAGGCTGTACCTGCACGCAGTCAGCTCACCCACATGAGGGTATAACACCATGCTTAATCCAGTAACAGGCCTTGAAAATAAACCCTATGGCCTTTCACAAGGTAGGTCATTCATACTTCTGAAAAGCGCTTACTCTCGAAATCGCCTGCTATGAATTTTGGGAAGGCTGAAGCTGAGCTGAGACGCAGGGATGAGAAGCTCGGTAGCCTCAGGGTGATCCTCTGAAAGTTCATCATCAACAACCTCGGAAATATCCGGTGGACTTTCTCCCGTTTCTGATGCAACAAAGAAACGAAAACATTGGAGGTGAATTTTCCAGAGGGAAACATTTTAGAATTTTATATTCTCTAAAACAGATTATTCTGAGGCACATATAATAATCTTTCTTTACATCTATTTTTTTCAGAAACACACACACACGTTATTATTATTATGAATATACAGCTCAACCCCGTTATAGCGCGATCCGATAAAACGCGGATCCGTTTATAACGCGGTCTGAGCATGGCTCCCGATTTAAAAACATCTCCATTTATTTTTTTTAAACATTCAATGCTTTATTGCTAACGGACACATACACACACCCCTACACCATGTGGGAATTGAACATGAATACATTTTATATAATATACATGCAGGAAACGAACCCAGTACCTTTAATATGCTAGTACGAATTCCCTACCTGCTACGCCACAGGATTGGTGTGATAAAATCACAAACCCTGTGGCTTGCAGGTAGAGAATTGGTACTAGCATATGAAAGGTCCTGTGTCAGATTCCTGTATGATATGGTATAATTTATAAATTATTATTTTATATAATAATGTATAAATGATAAAATAAATAAAATAATAATTTATAAATTATACATTATAATTAAAATAATTTATAAATTATTTTAATTATAATGTATAATTTATAAATTATTATTTTATTTTATAATTCATATAAAATAATTATTTATAAATTTTACCATATCATAAAGGATTCGAACCCAGGACCTTTCATATGCTAGTACCACTGCACTGTGCTGTAGATGTTAAGTATATTTAGAGTCTGTTTTATCACACCAATCCTGTGGCGTAGCAGGTAAGGAATTGGTACTAGCATGGGTTTGATTCCTGCATGTGTATTATATAAAATGTATTCATGTTCAACTCCCTGTATGTGTCCGTTAGCAATAAAGCATTGAACTTTAAAAAAAATAAAAAATTCCCACATGGTGTAGGTGTGTGTGTGTGTGTGTGTGTGTGTGTGTGTCTCGTGTGTGACCCTCCACTCGAAAGTCTACGTAAGTGCCGCGCACGTAGACGCAGCCTGATGAAGCAGGGAGAGCTGCAGAGAGGAGAGAGTTGCAGATTCCGGTAAGTCCTTGCACAGCAAAATTTTATAATGCGATCCCTGTTATAACGCGGTTTAATTCTGTGGACCCCGAGGACCGCGTTATAATGGGTTCAGCTGTATATTCAAACGAAAATACCTGCTGCAGACCCTACAAATAAGTTGTACCAAAATCAGAATAAAGTAAAGCTATAATGTAAAGCTTCTGACGATGCTGGTGATGGAGTAATATGCAAACAAACATTCTCTTACTCTCTGCTAGAGTGGATTACAATTACAACTTTATTTTACCATGCTATATATGTTTAGGCACTATCCCTAGTCTGTGCTGTTGCTCAGGTGAGGGCTTCTCTATTCCACCAAGTGATAATTTGTGACCCGGCCAGTCATGGTAGTGTGAGGCTAACTGCTGCCTCGCCCTCCCGTTTTCACACACAGGTATTAAATGTGTATGCGGTATTTTACTGTTACCTATATCATTACACCTTTTGGGTATTTAGCATGGTTAGAACTGTGTGAGGGTCTCGAGAGACTGTCTTAAAAAAAATTGTTCTGTGATGTTGTATCAGTGATGTTTGTTATGATGTTTGACTTGCGTGTCCTGATCAGTGTGACTGGTTGATTTCAACTGCTGGTTGTATTAAGTATGCAGTTAGAATTAGATATATTTTTAAAACCTTTTAACTGATTGGCTGGCGAAACCAGCACCTGGTTAGGAAGTCAGGAACAACCAGAAAAAGAAAAAGGTTTAAAACAAATATACAACAAAAAACAGTATTTAAGTGCACCTGTACAAAATCACCCTGGATAGGGGGAAAGATGGCGGTGCACAGCGTGCCAACAGGTGCCTCGTGCGTTCCGGAAGCAGGAAGAAAAACGGAAGCTGGATGGCGATTTTCAGTGCAAAATTTAATAAACACTAATGAACCGCAACGACATGTTATTAAAACGAAAGAATCATCTAGAGAAAGAACTCTGACGCGTTTCGTGCATCCACTGCACTTTGTCAAAGTGCAGTGGATGCACAAAACACGTCAGAGTTCTTTCTCTAGATGATTCTTTCGTTTAAATAACATGTTGTTGCTGTTCATTAGTGTTTATTAAATTTTGCACCGAAAATCGCCATCCAGCTTCCGTTTTTCTTCCTGCTTCCGGAACGCACGAGGCACCTGTTGGCACGCTGTGCACCGCCATCTTTCCACCTATCCAGGGTGATTTTGTACTTCATATGTCGGGCTTAGAGCATGCCAGAATCAGAAGGACCGTGTGTATAAAGATTGTGAGTACTTGTCATTGACACTGTATTACTTATCACTGTGGTCTAGCTCTAAGGGCTGTTGGAGTTATTATTTAGATAGGGGTCAGGGTCCCTAATTCTTTTAGGTTCCCTTGACATCCCTTTTCTATGTGTTACCCTCACCCCAATTTTGAGCATTTTTGACCTTTATACAGTGTACTCTATATACATTTCCTGGTTCCTCCAACAACAATTGGTGCATTTGAAATGATGAATTAAGCTATATAGCTACTTAACCATCTCAGAAGAGAAGCAATTTATTCCACTTTGAGCACTGGCAGAGAAGACTCTTCTCTATCTATCTTTAAGTGCACCTGTAACTGAAAATAAAGTGTAGTAACGGAGGACGAGGGGTTTAAAAGAAAAACCAAGGGGGGATACCGAGCTCTGCTCGGATACGGGAGCGCACCAGCACCCAGAACAGAGCCAGGTAGGTAAGGGATACCTCCCCAGCCAAACGCTGCTTTCTGGACTTATAAATAGCCAGTTTGGCTAATGCCAGGAGCAGGTTGACTAGGAGGTACCTGGCCATAGTGTTTAGGGATACTGGGCACCCAAAAATAAAAAGGTGCGGGGAGAAGTGCAACCAGAACTGCAGGAGTTGGCGGGTCAAGAATAACAGAATGACAAGAGGGGCTGCAGTCTGGCGCAACTAAAATAAATGTGGAACACGGACTCCCTTGAGCCACAAAATGGACATGTGGCCTGGGAGTCCATGAAGTGGGCAAGGTACTCTCCCATGCTCAGTGCACCATGGAGGATTCTCCAGCTCAGGCCCCCATTGGGTCGGGGAACTAACTCTGAATAGAGTTCTCTCCACCGGGGCCTCTCACCATCGTTTGTTGGTAGTACCGCCTCCAAATGGTATCGGGTGGGCGACGAGGGCGAGGTAGTGCACCGTATGGAGCACGAGAAAGAATACAGCCACCTCCTCGGCATGCCGTGGAAGCATGCCGAGGGTAAAGTCCCCAGCCTGCTTATGTTGGGGACAAGAGGAGTCTGAGGGGTTTGGTGGGGCTTTGGGCCCACACATATAGCCAGAGGCAGACGGGGTCGGAAGGTGGACGTGGCGCTCTGGTCTGCAATAACCCCTCTAGGAAGGTGCGTGAATTGGGGGACATGGCGTCCTTGATCTCGTTGAGCAAACGGCGCAGAACTCGTGGGGTGGTGTAGCCCATGAGGCGCATAACCACCTTGGGCTCCACCCATTCCGACCACTCGTAGTCCAGGAGATCCCCGACTCGGGTCATCCGTGCCTGGCAAAAGCGGCGAATGATGCTGGGGGATCCCAACATCCGTGCACCCCATGCTAGATTATACAGCAGGGGTTCGGTTAGGAGGTCCTCCCCAACAGCCTCTCCTTGCATAGACACCGAGACCATGCTCTAGGCCTTGAGGGTTTTCTGTTAGTATGCCAGCAACACAGAGTGGTCTCTCCCAAACCCCTCAGGCTTGATGAGAAACAATTGCCTGTCATACTCCATATTGTGCAGCTGGCGAAGGAAGCTGGATGCCAGCTGGCACCACTGCGGAGAAGGGTCTGCGTACAGGTATCTCTGCAGGTATTAGAGGTGGAAGGTGTGCATCCGAGAGCGCACACATACTATTCCCTGTCCGCCCTCTCCCAGAGGGAGGTACGTAACACCCACAGAGACCCAATGCTTTCCCATACAGAGAAAGTCCAGCAACTTCCTCTGGATCTTGGTGATGAATTCAGGGGTCAGACTCAGGGCAATCAGCCGGTGCCACAACTGAGAGGCCTTCCCCTGAGGGAAAGCATTTTTGCGAGACCCTTCCACAATCCCAGGCGAGCGAGGACACGTTTCTCTAACTCTGTCTAATTCTCTGGGACCGGGCGCTACGCAGTGGAAAGGTAGAGTCCCAGATACTTGATTGCATCTGCCTCCCACGAGATATTACGAAATGTAGGAGGCAAGGAGTCTACATTTATGGAACCCTCTAAAAGGCCTGAGCATTTGGACCAGTTGATCCGTGCTGAGGAGGCCGCAGAATAGACCTCCTGGCACTCTTGTGACTGCTCCAGATCAACTAAGTCCTGGCCACGAGGAGTACGTTGTCAGCGTAGGCTTAAAGGACTACACGCATGTCTGGTTCTCTTAGCACTAGCCCGTGAGCCTTCTCCTCAATAGGAAAGCCTCAATGGCTAGCACGTAGAGTTGGCAGGACAAGGGGCAACCTTGACGTACTCCTCTACCAAATGCCAAGGGTGCGGTCAGGGACCAATGATCTTAATCAAACACTCTGCAGAGGCGTACAGCGTTTTCAGATAGCCCACGAAACGAGAGCCAAAACTGTACGCATGCAGAGTGGCTATGAGGTATCGGTGATCCACCCTGTCAAATGCCTTCTCTTGATCTAGGGAGAGAAAGGTGAGAGACAGACCAGTCCTGCGAGAGTAGTGCAGCAAATCCCGGACCATAAAGATATATCAAAGATGGTCCGGTCCTGGGATTGCATAACACTGGTTGGGGTGAATCACCTCTGCCAGCACGGATTTGAGCCTCAGCGAAATGGCTTTGGCCACGATCTTATAGTCCGTGCCTAGCAGCGAGACCGGTCAACAGTTTTTTATTTGGCGGAGATCCCCCTTCTTGGGCAGCAACGTCAATACTGCCCGTCTACAAGAAAGAGGCATCTCACCAGTCTCGAGGGCTTACTCGAGGACTTGTTGGAAATCAGGTCCCAGGATCTCCTAGAAGGATCGAAAGAACTCTGCGGTCAGCCCGTCCAGCCCCAAGAAATTCAACGTAGGGCATGAGATGGAGGATGTCAAAGAACTCATCTAGAGTAAGATGCTTATCCAGCCTCTCTCTGTCGCCCTTGCTGACCGTTGAAAGCCCCTCCCATAGCACCCTGCAGGCGTCTGGATCGATGGGATCTGGAGAGAACAAGTTGGAATAAAACATATGGGCCCAATTCCGGATGCTCTCCGAATCCATCAGAGAGGAATCGTCATCGGCAAGAAGGCAGGTGATGTGCCTTCGGTTACCCCTCTTTTTCTCCAGAGTGTAGAAGAGGCGCGACCCGCGATCCATATTCCGAAGAAAAAGAGCCTGGCGCTGTTCCAGCTCATGGAGGGTGCACTTCCGCTCTACGTATTCACGCTGCAGGGCTTGGTCCCGAGACGCAGGCAGACGCTTCTTAAGATTGAGCACCTCCCCCCGGAGCGCCTCGATCCCAGCATCGCGCTGCCTGCTCGCACCCATGGCATACTTCTGACACAAAAGGCGCAAGTTTACCTTGCCCATGTCCCACCACTGACTCAACGTGGCAAAGTCACCCTTGCAACCTCTACAGGCCGTCCAGAACTCCCGGATCGACGTCGCAAAGCCCTGGTCCTCCAACAAGGAGTTGTTAAAATGCCAATAGGTGGCCGAGGGCGCTGATGACAGCGTCACCGTCACAGACACACAGTTGTGGTACGTGAACAGCGCCAACCTAATGGGACTGGGCTCGCGACATGAGGTGGCTAGATATATAAAGCCGTTCGATCCATGAGTGGGACACCAGACCACGCCACACCCTAACATACGTGTAAATATCTGGTGCCCCTTTATGTTGTTCTCACCAGATGTCAACTAACGAGACCCGGGCGATGAGGTCCTGCAAGGCCGACGCAGAGAGGTGTTACGACTCTGTCCAGAGCCTCAAAGGTGCAATTGAAGTCACCCCCGAGTACCACACGCATCTGCATCGACCGTCTCCAGGTATGTCGACAGCCTGGCAAAGAACCTCACTCCCTCTGGCCCGTCCGATGGAGCATACACGTTCGACAAGTTAAACGTGTAGTCCAGGTACCAGACCCGGAGGAGAAGTAGACGGCCTGGGATAACAGCCTTGACAAACAGCAGCTCTGGCTGGAAGGACTCGGAGAACAGGGTCACCACCCCACATGATGATGAAGTGAGGTGGCTGAAGAAGACCCTGCCTCGCCACACCAAGTGCCAATTGGCTTCAGCCTCTGGAGTGGTATGGGTCTCCTGCAGGAACGTCAGAGTACCCTCCCTTTTGCACGTAGGAGTGTACCTCGAACCTGCGGAGGCCATCCTTACAGCTGTTAACATTGAGCATGCTGATGTGCAAAGCCATTATTTTTGTGTGTCAGGAGTACCACTTGTACCAGCCACAGAGACAATTCCTTATGAGGCCTGTACTCTCACAGCTGGTTTACAAATTTCCAGATCCAGAGATGCTCCGAGCTCCCAGAAATCTTGGCCCGATGAAATTGACATCTCCCCACTTCTCAAGGGCCAACTTCCTTCCTTTTTTTCTGTCCATAGAGGGCGTTCTGTAGGAAACGTGCGAGTTCCCTAGCGGGGACTGACTGGTTCATCCCCAGGCTCCTCCTGGCTGAGGAGTACTATTCTCCTCAACTTGATCTTAATGGACTTCTCACTTAAGTCTGAGCAGGAGAATCCATTTCACCCTCTATGGTGGGACCTGAGTGTGGTACTGATTGTGCCGTATTGGGGGCATGTTGGAACACATGCAGGCACAGCAGTAGAGGGGGTGGCATCCCCGGTATTGTTGGGAGCTACAAAGTGCCTTAATGGCCTCCTCCACTGCTGCCTGTGCAACCGGAATATGACAGGGCTCGATGGTTTCTTGATCCCCTCCTCCATATCTACCTCGACACCTGCTTCATTCCCCCCTTCAGCACCACCCCCAGTATCCTGAATGGGGGTTAATCCCATGGCATCTCCCTCCACAGGTGGATGCCCCTGAGTCGATATAGTTGCCCCAGGAGAGCTACCGATAAATGGCAGTAGAAGGATAACCATGGGGCTGTCCTCAAATGTCACCTCATCAGGGACAGGAACCACCCATTCAGCAGAGGTATTGTTGGGGACCCCATTATAGTCCAGGTGCAGGCCTCCATGCTTTTCGGCTGTAACCTGCAGTTCATATCCTGAACTGTGGGGGTCTCCCTCATTCCCCTGCTCTATCTCCAGACCCTCGTCCACTATAACCCCCGCAGGGTCTGGAGGGAGAGGTGTGTGGTCTGGCACCGGTTCAGCCACCAGGTGTTTAAGGTGGCTGGGTGATATACATGGGCCAGACAATGCCACCTGGTAATTGCTACTTGTTTTATTGGCTTTGATAGGTGTCTCATATAAAAGCAACTCCCATTCCTCAGTCGTCCCCCAATTAGTTTTTGTCTTCCTCTTCTGGGAGTGACATCCCCAGAAAGAGGAAGCGCCACTTGCTGTCAACCCGCACCACTAAGGGTGCTTATAGTGGGGGTAGGGTGTGTTTTGAGGAGAGCAGTGACCTCGGGGGTCAAGGTGGCATTCTTCACCTTCCTCCCTGTAGCTGTAGCAGTATGTTTTGCCACAGCCACTAATGGTAGTGACAGGGAAGGAGGTTTGGAGGCTGCCTTGGTGATAGGAACCGCAGCCTCCTTTGAGCTCCCAGGGAGGACCTTTTTCTTTGAGGGGTGCTGTAACACATAAGGTGCTTGGTGTTTGAGCACGTGAGGTGGTAGAGCTGATTATTTCGATAGTCCCCGGAGACAGCTCTTGCGAGCATGCCTCAGCTCCTTGCATAAGGCTGCGGTCCCAGTAACAGCCTGTGCGCACGGTGCGGCGTGCACTGTGCGTGTAAGCACTGCCCCTCAATGGGGCTGGCCCAGTACGCACCGTCACGCAGAAGGTGCAGCCGCGCCGTGCTGCAAGGTTTTTCCCAACACAATCAAATTGAGTTCAAACCTTGCGACAGGGGCGTGGCCACGCCCCCACCGGGGTTCACCCAATGAGGGCGAACCAGCCGCGTGACGTAATGGCCACGCCCCGCAAATCCCAGACCACGCCCCCTCCCGTCGCAAGCTCCCCTCTCCCTGTCAGACCGCAGATCGCGGTTAGCGCTGTGCACACGCCGCCCCCCTCCCTGCCGGGCGCGCGTGTCACAGACATTACTGGGACCGCAGCCTTAGAAGCACCTCACTTATTCAGTGCTGTAAAACACTCTGTACAGCACCCCCTCAAAGAGAACCCCAAAGGATCCCTCAATGGCATCTGCGCCGTGAGGCAGACGCAGCGGCACCTGCCTCGTAAAAGAGAGCACGTTTGAGTGCTCTCTCTCTGCAGCCCAGCGGTATTTTAATAATGGGAGACTTTAAGTCTCCCAGGGCCTGCAGGTGGGGGCGCAGAAGGGAATTCGGGGTGAAGGGGGGAACATTAGATAGCATTACCCTTGTGCCCAGCCCTTCTAGGGGTGCTACTAGCAGGAGCAGTGCTTGATGCCGAGGTCCCTGGCTTTGGTACTGCAGGGCTGTAACGGATTTTGCCAGGGACCACTTTTTGTCCCTGTGGCCCTTCATAACAAAACAACCAAAAAGTTATGTGAAAGGAGAAGGGATCCTTGGGAGAAAGAGAGAACTGCTTAGTGTTGTAGTATGGCAGTGAGGGAGTTACAAGCCCCACTGTGCTGGGTGTTGCTGCAACAGTGTTTTAAAAATTAGGCTTTTTTTTTTTTTATATATATATTTTTGTTCTCTCCCACTGCTTGTTTTCTCTCACTCCCAGGTAAAAAAAACCAAATATATAACTTAGTATAAACCTTTTTTTTCCCCATCGTAATAATAAACCCAGTGTAGTATAAACAAAATGAAATATATCAAAACTGCAACAAAAAAACAGACCAGTGAGGGGTGGGGGAGGGGCTGGGGAGTGGGTTGGGATATGTAACCCAGGAAAGTGAGCTTATCTGGGCTGTGTAGCTTCACTTTCTGGGTGAAAACAAAAACGGGTTTAAACTAAATAAAACCAACTCAAAAGTCCCAAATGTTAAATCAAAATGGGCCCTAAAGGTTTATAAACACTAATATAAAAAAAAACACCACTTAAGATGGGGTTTTATGCTCTTTAGAAGCCCTAGTGTGGGAGCTCACATCGCACACATCCTTTCCAAGTGATGGTTGTATTAAGTGTGCAGTTAAAACCAGAAGTAGTTTAATAAGGTATAGTATATTGAAGTACAGTTTACTGTTGGTACCTATAACTTCATAGTTGCTATAATGAGCAGGATTGACAATGCCACTCAATACACATCTTGCCACATGTATGTGCACTTGGAGCAGCTGTTACATGGAGCATACAGCTGTGAGAAGTGTGAGCGGGTGGTCTCTTTAGAGTCAGAGATGGCTGATTTGAAGAGGAAACTTGCAATATTGAGGGACATTGGCAATCTTGAAAGGGGTTTATTGTACACTGAGCAGGCCCTTTCTTCGACTAGTAGTGCAGATGGTGGCGCTGTTAGTGAGGTAGGTAGCTGGGTAACAGTAAGAAGGGGAAGCAGGGGCAATAGGGAGAGGCAGGCCAGTTCTGAGCAGACCCATCCCAATAGATTTGCCATATTGAGTGAAGATATTGGGAGTGTTAGGGCAGAAATAGCAAGGCTGGGGGAAACTGATTCCCCTAGCTATCAGGCGAATTGTTCCTCCAGCACAGAGGGGACTCTGGATGCTCAGATACCAAGAAAGATTGTGGTGGTAGGGGACTCCATTATTAGGAAGGTAGATAGGGCAAGCTGTTGACATGACCTAATGAACGAACAGTTTGTTGCCTCGGTGCTCGGGTTCGGCACATTGTGGATCGGGTAGACAGATTGTTGGGAGGGGCTGGGATTGACCAGACGGTCTTGGTACATGTTGGCACCAATGACAAAGTTAAAGAAAGATGAAGGTCCTAAAAAATGATTTCAGGGATCTAGGACAAAGGCATAAGGCTAGGACCTCCAAGGTAGTATTTTCTGAAATACTACCAGTGCCATGCGCTACCGCAGGGAGACAATCAGAGATTAATGCATGGCTAAGAAAGAGGTGTAGGAAGGAGGGTTTTGGGTTTTTAGAGCACATGGACTCCTTTTCTGAGAGGTGCCATCTTTATGCGAGGGACGGATTGCACCTCAATGAAGAGTGATCTTTTGTGCTAGGGGGGAGAATGTTAAAAAGTTTGGAGGAGATTTTAAACTAGGATGGAGAGGGGAGGGGAATGAAACAGATAAACTAAATAGAATAGATGAGAAAACAAGTGGGTTATGGAGGTAGAATGGGGGCAAGTGCGAGTTTGACAAGCAGCGAGACAACCATACTAAATACAGATAATATTAGAAAACTTCTAAAGACTAAAACAAATTGGCGCAGAAAGGAAGGAGCAGATAAGATAATAGTACAGGCTGAAAAAAAACTTAAATGCATGCTTGCTAATGCAAGAAGCCTGACAGATAAAATGGGGGAGCTTGAATTAATAGCTACAAGGGAGCAGTATATCATAGGCATTACTGAAACATGGTGGGATGTAACTCATGACTAGTTAATTTAGAGGGTTATTCCCTTTTTTGGAAGGATCGAGCAAATAGAAGAGGAGGTGAAGTATGCTTATATGTTAAACCGATCTAAAACCTATTATAAGGGAAGATGTTTATGAAGGAAATAATGAAAATCTAGAGACTTTGTGGATAGAAATTAGCAGTGGAGGTAAATGTATAAAGAAAATGTTTGTAGGGATATGCTATAAACCACCAAATATCTGTGAGATTAAAGAAGCTAAAATACTTTTGCAAATGTAGAAGGCATCAAAACAAGGTCATATTTGCATAATGGGGGATTTTAATTATCCAGACAGACTGGGGCAATGAGATTAGCATTACAACAAAAGGAAACAGGTTTTTGGGTGTGTTTAAAGACAATTATATGACCCAAATTATTGAGGAACCAACCAGAAGAGGGGCAATACTGGATTTGGTAATATCAAACAATGTAGAAATAATACCCAAATGTTCCAGGACTTGAATATTTGTTAACAGTGATCATAACATGGTCTCATTTGAAATAAATTATCAAAAAACAGATTACTTGGGTTCAACAAAGACCTTAAACTTTAGAAAGGCAGATTTTAATAAACTGAGGGCTAATCTATAAGTAATACATTGGGACGATGTTTTTGCAGGGAAAAATGTAGAAGATAAATGGGCAGTCTTTAAAACATTGTTAGAAAAGCACACTCATCAGTGTATATCCTTGGGTAATAAGTATAAAAGAAATAAGTCAAAACCCGTGTGGCTAAATAAACAGGTAAGGGACGAAATGGACAAGAAGAGGAAGGTGTTTAGATTTTTCAAGTCAGAAGGGACGGAGGCATCATACCAGAATTATAAGGAATGTAACAAAAATTGCAAAAGGGTAATCAAATTAGCAAAAATTGATAATTAAAAAAGGATTGCAATAGAAAGTAAGATCAACCCTAAAAAGTTCTTTAAGTACCTTAACAAAAAAATGAGAAAATAAAATATAGGACCCTTTCAGTGTGAGATGGGTAGGCAGATTAGTGGAGATAAGGAAAAAGCAGAGGTATTAAACAAATTCTTTGCCCCTGTGTTTACCAGGGAAGAATCAATTTCAATAGTAGTGCCGCAGGAGGAAGCCACAACCTCCATATTAATGAGCAATTGGTTAACCGAGGAAGAAGTTCATAGGCGGCTTAAAAAAAAATTAAGCCAATAAGGCACCTGGCCCCGATGGCATACATCCAAGAGTTCTCAAGGAGTTAAGCTCAGTAATAGCCAAACCATTATATTTAATATTCAAGGTCTCCATTTCCACAGGTTCAGTACCACAAGATTGGCGTAAAGCAGATGTGGTGCCTATATTTAAAAAGGGAGCTAGATCACAACCGGGGAATTACAGACCTGTAAGCCTGACTTCAATAGTGGGGAAACTACTTGGAGGTTTAATACAGGATAATATTCAGGAATACCTAATGGTAAACAAAATTATTAGTAATAGTCAGCATGGATTTATGAACGATAGATCATACAAAACTAACCTTAATTATTTATTTGAGGAGGTAAGTAGGAATTAAGACCAGGGTAATGCAGTTGATTTGGTCTACATAGATTTTGCAAAGGCTTTTGATACAGTTCCACACAAGAGGTTGGTGTACAAAATAAAGCTAATTGGACTCAGTAAAAATATATGCACCTGGATTGAAAACTGGTTGAAGGACAGACAACAGAGGGTTGTCATTAATGGAACATTTTCAGGTTGGGCTAAAGTCGTGAGTGGACTACCTCAAGGATCGATACGGGGACCCCTGCTTTTTAACGTGTTTATTAATGACCTTGAGGTTGGCATCAAGAGCAAAGTCTTCATTTTTGCTGATGATACTAAATTGTGTAAGGTAGTAGAATCAGAGCAGGATGTAATTTGTCTCCAGAAGGACGGAGGGACTGGAAACTTGGGCAGGTAAATGGCAGATGAGGTTTAATACAGATAAATGTAAGATTATGCATTTGGGATGCAAGAATAAAATGGCGACTTACAAATTAAAATCGGGATAATTTGGGGGAATCCTTGATGGAGAAGGATTTAGGAGTGCTTGTAGACAGCAGGCTTAGCAATAGTGGCCCAAGTCATGCAGTAGCTGCAAAGGCAAACAAGATCTTATCTTGCATCAAACAGGCAATGGATGGAAGGGAAGTAAACATAATTATGCCCCTTTACAAAGCATTAGTAAGACCACAGCTTGAATATGGAGTACAATTTTGGGCACAACTCCTTCGAATAAACATTATGGAACTAGAGAGAGTGCAGACAAGAGTCACCAAATTAATAAAGGGGATGGACAATCTAACTTAAGAGGAGAGGCTAGCTAAATTAGATTTACATTAGAAAAGAGGCGTTTAAGAGGGGATATGATAACTATATACAAATATATTCAGGGACAGTACAAGCTTTCAAAATAACTATTCATCCCAAAGGCAGTACAGAGGACTCAGGGTCATCCCTTGAGGTTGGAGGAAAGGAGATTTCACCAGCAACAAAGGAAAGGGTTCTTTACAGTAAGGGCAGTTAAAATGTGGAATTCATAACCCATGGAGACTGTGATGGCAGATACAATAGATTTGTTCAAAAAAAAGGTTAGACATCTTTTTAGAAAGGAAAGGTATACAGGGATATACCAAATAAGTAAACATGGGAAGGCTGTTGATCCAGGGAGAATCTGATTGCCAATTCTTGGAGTCAGGAAAGAATTTGTTTTTCCCCTTATGAGAAATAATTTATGACACTGGAGTTTTTTTGTTTGCCTTCCTCTGGATCAATAAGTAAATATAGATATAGGATAAAGTATCTGTTGTCTAAATTTAGCATAGGTTGAACTTGATGGACGCATGTCTTATTTCAACCTCATCTACTTGGTATAATAAATGTATATACTTTTGAATACCAGAGTGCTATTTGTGGGATAGAGTCTGTCTGTGTGTCTCTATATGTATATATGTATGTGTATGTATATATGCACATACACACACACGCATGTGTATGTTACCATCCAGCAGGGCAGCAGAACATCACAGAGAGACAGCACTCAGAGGTAAGTCAGCAAAACAATGTATTGAAACAGACAAAAATCTGACGTTTCGATCCCCAGAGGGATCTTCTTCCTGGGGATCGAAACGTCAGATTTTGTGTCTGTTTCAATACATTGTTTTGCTGACTTACCTCTGAGTGCTGTCTCTCTGTGCTATTCTGCTGCCCTGCTGGATGGTAACACACACACACACACACACACACACACACACACACACTTCAGTATTAAGTGATACCTTTTTTTATTGGACTAACAATTTATGTCATAGGACAAGCTTTCGAGAGTTATCCTCTCTTCTTCAGGTAGAGAAGAGAGGATAACTCTCGAAAGCTTGTCCTATGACATAAATTGTTAGTCCAATAAAAAAGGTATCACTTAATACTGAAGAACTCATTTATTCTGCACTATCGCAACTGGACTAAGACGGCTATTTTCTGCTTTATATATATATATATATATATATATATATATATATATATATATATATATACATACATACATACATACACACACAAAAAAACACACAGATATCTTTTGTGGGATAACCCAGTGTTTTTTCTGTGTTTTGACATAACTCTTCTGTTCTTCTTTCCTATCACAGCCACGGATAAACTAGTAGATGCAAGACAGAGTGTTACTGCAACTGTGACAAGGCCAGTACCCCCAGTCAGTAAGTCACAAAGGTGCTAGGTAAGAAGAGATATGTACCTCCAGTCAGTAAGTCACTATGTGTTAGGTAAGAAGAGATGTGTACCTCCAATCAGTAAGTCACTATGTGCTAGGTAAGAAGAGATATGTACCTCCAGTCAGTAAGTCACTATGTGCTAGGTAAGAAGAGATATGTACCTCTAGTCAGTAAGTTACTATGTGCTAGGTAAGAAGAGATGTGTACCTCCAATCAGTAAGTCACTATGTGCTAGGTAAGAAGAGATGTGTACCTCCAGTCAGTAAGTCACTATGTGTTAGGTAAAAAGAGATATGTACCTCCAGTCAGTAAGTCACTATGTGCTAGGTAAGAAGAGATATGTACCTCCAGTCAGTAAGTCACTATGTGCTAGGTAAGAAGAGATATGTACCTCCAGTCAGTAAGTCACTATGTGCTAGGTAAGAAGAGATATGTACCTCCAGTCAGTAAATCACTATGTGCTAGGTAAGAAGAGATATGTACCTCCAGTCAGTAAGTCACTATCTGCTAGGTAAGAAGAGATGTGTACCTCCAGTCAGTAAGTCACTATGTGCTAGGTAAGAAGAGATATGTACCTCTAGTCAGTAAGTCACTATGTGCTAGGTAAGAAGAGATATGTACCTCCAGTCAGTAAGTCACTATGTGCTAGGTAAGAAGAGATGTGTACCTCCAGTCAGTAAGTCACTATGTGCTAGGTAAGAAGAGATATGTACCTCCAGTCAGTAAGTCACTATGTGCTAGGTAAGAAGAGATATGTACCTCCAGTCAGTAAGTCACTATGTGCTAGGTAAGAAGAGATGTGTACCTCCAGTCAGTAAGTCACTATGTGCTAGGTAAGAAGAGATATGTACCTCCAGTCAGTAAGTCACTATGTGCTAGGTAAGAAGGGATATGTACCTCCAGTCAGTAAGTCACTATGTGCTAGGTAAGAAGAGATATGTACCTCCAGTCAGTAAGTCACTATGTGCTAGGTAAGAAGAGATATGTACCTCCAGTCAGTAAGTCACTATGTGCTAGGTAAGAAGAGATATGTACCTCCAGTCAGTAAGTCACTATGTGCTAGGTAAGAAGAGATATGTACCTCCAGTCAGTAAGTCACTATGTGCTAGGTAAGAAGAGATATGTACCTCCAGTCAGTAAGTCACTATATGCTAGGTAAGAAGAGATATGTACCTCCAGTCAGTAAGTCACTATATGCTAGGTAAGAAGAGATATGTACCTCCAGTCAGTAAGTCACTATATGCTAGGTAAGAAGAGATATGTACCTCAGATCTGAAGTGCCTCTTAATTCATGTAGAAAAAAAAAAAGAAGAAACAAGCGCCTGCACAGTAAGGATAATGGAAATATATATAACAAACGGAATCCCCACTGTCCACTTACACATAAGGAATGGCATAAATATCAGTCTATGAGCTATTTGGGGCAGCTTTTCTAGTTTGTCCATGTCCTAGCTCGGTCGAGTTGTTAGGATACCCTTCGGACATGCTACCTACTTCTACGTTCGTCTCTTTAGACTTCTGCCTTAGCTGCTCTCCAAACCACGGCCCAACGTGATGACGGGGTATACAGGCTCCCAATCTTGTGATATAAATGGGTATTTAATACTTTATGTTTTAAACGCATACTCTGTGTGGCATGGCATAAACAGTTTGACAGGCTTCCTCCTCATACCTTCCTTATACCCATCCATGTCGTGGGTAAAAGATGGATCATCTTCAGACATTTCCTGAATCTCTGCAGAAACTTCTGCCTCATCTGGAACAATATCTTCACTTGGTGGAATTGCTTCCTGTGCCACGGACGATTGTTGCTGCTTCCGCTGCTCTCTCTCTTTCAAAATAATCTTTATTACAAAAATATAATTAAAAAAAAAAAGAATCAAATGTTTAGCATAGCCCAATATTATGTTGCTTCTTAATAGGAAGATATGGGCATTTGGATAGAGAGTATATTGTATTGTATTGAATGTCTATTTATATAGTGCCATTAATGTACATAGCGCTTCACAGTAGTAATACACGTATATGTATATACATATAAGTATATGATCTTATGAATGCCCAAATCCCAAACACACAATCTCCCTCATTCTAGGTTTAGGATAGGTCATTATCATTTCATAGACTGGCCAAGAAACAAAGTAGCCTACCTCATATTATTCATACATTTTCAAATCACAAGTGAGGAGCAAATCGAATAGATTGCCTGGCTGATACCGCAGTAAAAAAGTGGTTTTCAACCCTCTTATCCAGGATGCCCCAGCCAGTGATAACCAAGCAATACACCAGGGGCGGTCAACTCCAGTCCTCAAGGGCCACCAACAGGTCAGGTTAAAGGATATCAGGTTATTGGATAAAGGATATTCAATTGAAGACTGAGCCACCTGTGCTGAAGCATGGATATCCTGAAAACAGGGTCGGCTGGGATGATTGTGGGGTTCGGTGCAGGAACGTGTGCGGGCCACCTTACCTGCGGCATCTCCTTAGCTTCCCACCATCATGGCGGCAAATGGCGTTGAATTGCCATGACGTGATGTCACGGCGCCATCACGTTGTCATGGCAGCGCGGTGCCACATGGTTTCCCGTTGTCATAGCAATGCGATGCCGTATGGTGTCGTGACATCCCATTGTCATGGTAACATGAAGCCATGTGGCACAATGATGAGGGACCCTGCAGGAAGAGATGCCGCCGCCGCAGAAGGTAAGTGTTACACAGGCCCCACACTCTCCCCAGGCAATCCGTTTCATTGTTGTGGGAAAGAGCGCGAGGCCTCTGTAACCGCGGGGCTCGTTGCGACTGCACTGGCGACTCTGCCATCACGCCGGCCCTGCCTGAAAACCTAACTAGTTGGCGGCCTTTGAGGACTGGAGTTGGCCACCCCTGCAATATGCTATTCAAGTAATACTCAAACTCGTGTTTGTTCATTCATAAAATCTGGTGTGACTGAAGTTATCCAGGGAGAAGGCTGAAAAACACTGCAATAAAAACAACACTTGCAATGTGGTCATGCAGAATGCATGTAGAAAACTCTTGACCTGCATGGAATGGCAACAAAAAGAAAACCACACGTGTATTTGTCACTCAAGGACAGCGAACCTTTCTCATTGCTGCTGTTGTGTTCCAAGCTGGAAAATCAGTAAACTGAGGGTCACCATCCTCTTTCTTCTAAGGCCTCTCAATGCTTTCATCTTCATGGCTAAATGTTTGTCTTGTAGCCTTAATTGACAAATACTGCAAAAACCTTTTATTTTTTTTAAAACACGAGAATTACCTTAGAGTAGTAGCTAACTATTGTGAACATCATGTTTACAAGTTGCACCAAGGCCTCTCTGACGACATACAGAAACAGATTTAATAAATCCAACTCATCGTCCTTTAGTGATATGGATAGTAGAGTACACACTACATCTGGCCATGAACAGACAAATGTCAAGCACACATTTCCTGGCATTATCACTAGGACTGCAAAGAACAAAACTATAGAAATGAATACAAACAATACAAGGCAGAGACCAGAAGTCGGGGGGGAAACCAACGCAACATTTCCCCCAAGATATCAAAGACCCGTAACCCCTTAACTTACCCGACTACAATGTCGCCCGAAGAAGAGATCAGCTAACACGGTACAGACACACACAAACAAAGTTGTCATGTAGTAGACAACGCACCAAAAAAGCTACAAAAAGGAATGGATCTTTACATATAGACTAAGTGCCCAGAATAATAAATGTGCAATGCATACAAGGGACCCCAAATGTAGTCACAACATGTAATATGCAAAGTGTTTACAAGAAATGAACATATAAAATATACAAGGCACACTGTGTGGGACCCTATAGCTCTGCAAAGTACAAAGTGAAACGCTTAGGATACAAAATAAAAGTAGGCATATCTCATTGGAAATTTTTTTTTTTATATATAATGATAACACAGCGCAAGTGTGTACTTATCTGAGATTGATCTATAAGAAAAATATGGAAATGTCTACCACAAAATGTGATGCGGGAAGGAAGGTTTGAGCTCTTCTTCAGGTGTAGGTGAACTGTGGCACGTCCCCAAGTGTTTAACTAGATATCGTGATATTAGAAAAATGATCATCTTAGAAAACGCTTGTGAGGTACTTGCTGTGTTTAAGCAGCTATAACTTCCTGTTGTGCCTCACTAAAACTAATGTAATAGAGAAGGGTTTATCATTTGTGTCCGTTAATAAACCCAATCCCTTTAACATACAGCTGAAGCTCTACAAGACACAACATACCGAAGACTGAGGAACTTCTTTTGTTCTAGCAATAATCCCACAAATAGAACTATACCTTATAAGAGATCATAAGAGTATTCTGGATCCTCACACACCCTCAATATAAGATACTCAGAGCCTGGCTAGAGCAATATTATCATTCGCCCTGCAGATAAGGGGAGGGATCGCAACACCGGCGTCTCCTCTGATCTTGTGTTTGCTAGCGTGATGACGTCTTCCTCCTCCAATTGATAACTGCTGGCTGATGACAATGCGTTTCGCCACATGCTTCGTCAGGAGGACAATGCGTTTCGCCACATGCTTCGTCAGGATAGTCATCAGCCAGCAGTTACCAAACTTTATATAGGGCGGGGCCTCCCAAACTCACTCCTGTAGAAGGATCTACCTAATTATTTAAACACCTGATTCTAATAATCCCCTTTAAATTAGCTGATAAAACAAGGGTTTCACTTACTTTTGCACAAACCCTGACTCTTAATTACTCATTGTGGGTCTAATTCATAAATCATTTTGTTTCAAAAGACATGGAATTGGTTAATATAAACCCTATTGGATGTTTAAGAAAAGACTGGTTTTGATTCAAGAAGGTTATCAAGGAAAAACGGTGGAATTTCCGTAATTATCAATGGGGTTCACAAACGTTTTCTCGTCACTGTACATACATGTCTAAGACACAAGGCCAAAACAGCAATACATGTGATCATGAAGAACATCCCCTGGAATGCAGATTCACAATGTCAAAGTGTAAACGTGCTTGTTTCTGTTGGTCATATCTACTTTTCTTATGTAAAATTTGCTTTAGGTTTGCTTTTCATTTTTTTTATCAATACTGTGAAGCGCTCAAATTATTACTTTGTAGATGTTATCCAAAACAGTGGAGAGTAAATGGGTACCCAGAAAGAACAAGAGAAAAACAACACAGTGCAATAGGTACTGGAATGGTGAATAGGAGAGTGCTACTCTCATTTTCCCAGAAAATCAATTCCTCTCTCCCCAGCAAGCACTCACCTCAGCACTCGTTTATTTTTAAAATAGAGCTCTGAAATCAAATAAAAGAAAACAACCCAACTTGAAATAAGAGCTGAGCTTTATCCGATTGCATACAGGGAGCGGATATCCGGGCGCTTGCTGTGAGCGGATTTCCGGGCGCTTCCTGTGAGCGGATATCCGGGCGCTTGCTGCGAGCGGATATCCGGGCGCTTGCTGTGAGCAGATATCCGGGCGCTTGCTGTGAGCAGATATCCGGGCGCTTCCTGTGAGCGGATATCCGGGCGCTTGCTGTGAGCGGATATCCGGGCGCTTCCTGTGAGCGGATATCCGGGCGCTTCCTGTGAGCGGATATCCGGGCGCTTCCTGTGAGCGGATATCCGGGCGCTTCCTGTGAGCGGATATCCGGGCGCTTCCTGTGAGCGGATATCCGGGCGCTTCCTGTGAGCGGATATCCGGGCGCTTCCTGTGAGCGGATATCCGGGCGCTTGCTGTGAGCGGATATCCGGGCGCTTCCTGTGAGCGGATATCCGGGCGCTTCCTGTGAGCGGATATCCGGGCGCTTCCTGTGAGCGGATATCCGGGCGCTTCCTGTGAGCGGATATCCGGGCGCTTCCTGTGAGCGGATATCCGGGCGCTTCCTGTGAGCGGATATCCGGGCGCTTCCTGTGAGCGGATATCCGGGCGCTTCCTGTGAGCGGATATCCGGGCGCTTGCTGTGAGCGGATATCCGGGCGCTTCCTGTGAGCGGATATCCGGGCGCTTCCTGTGAGCGGATATCCGGGCGCTTGCTGTGAGCGGATATCCGGGCGCTTGCTGTGAGCGGATATCCGGGCGCTTGCTGTGAGCGGATATCCGGGCGGTTGCTGTGAGCGGATATCCGGGCGCTTCCTGTGAGCGGATATCCGGGCGCTTGCTGTGAGCGGATATCCGGGCGCTTGCTGTGAGCGGATATCCGGGCGCTTCCTGTGAGCGGATATCCGGGCGCTTGCTGCGAGCGGATATCCGGGCGCTTGCTGTGAGCAGATATCCGGGCGCTTCCTGTGAGCGGATATCCGGGCGCTTCCTGTGAGCGGATATCCGGGCGCTTCCTGTGAGCGGATATCCGGGCGCTTCCTGTGAGCGGATATCCGGGCGCTTGCTGTGAGCGGATATCCGGGCGCTTCCTGTGAGCGGATATCCGGGCGCTTCCTGTGAGCGGATATCCGGGCGCTTGCTGTGAGCGGATATCCGGGCGGTTCCTGTGAGCGGACATCCGGGCGCTTCCTGTGAGCGGATATCCGGGCGCTTCCTGTGAGCGGATATCCGGGCGCTTCCTGTGAGCGGATATCCGGGCGCTTCCTGTGAGCGGATATCCGGGCGCTTCCTGTGAGCGGATATCCGGGCGCTTGCTGTGAGCGGATATCCGGGCGCTTCCTGTGAGCGGATATCCGGGCGCTTGCTGTGAGCGGATATCCGGGCGCTTCCTGTGAGCGGATATCCGGGCGCTTGCTGTGAGCGGATATCCGGGCGCTTGCTGTGAGCGGATATCCGGGCGCTTGCTGTGAGCGGATATCCGGGCGCTTGCTGTGAACGGATATCCGGGCGCTTCCTGTGAGCGGATATCCGGGCGCTTGCTGTGAGCGGATATCCGGGCGCTTCCTGTGAGCGGATATCCGGGCGCTTGCTGTGAGCGGATATCCGGGCGCTTCCTGTGAGCGGATATCCGGGCGCTTCCTGTGAGCGGATATCCGGGCGCTTCCTGTGAGCGGATATCCGGGCGCTTGCTGTGAGCGGATATCCGGGCGCTTGCTGTGAGCGGATATCCGGGCGCTTGCGGTGAGCGGATATCCGGGCACCAGACCCGGAAGTGCAGAGACGCTGGCGTTCGAGTGAGGCGGTGAAAGCGGAGCACTCTGGCACACCGAGCCCTTTCTAAGATGTTAAAGAATGGACCCCATGCCGTTGTTTTTCTTACAGAGTGCCATTTATATAAAGTTTGTTTTATTGGTCTGCCCTATGTCTTCTGTTTTCCTTGGATGGTCAGACACCAGGCATATGAAGATTTTGCCACAGTTTTGGAAAGACTTTTGATTTTCTGGGAATATGCGAGTACCACTCCCATTCACCTCATTCCCAGAGATCCCACAGTTTCCAGTACCTATTGCACCGTGCGGTTTTCCCCCATTCTTTGTGGGTACCCATTTGGTGGAACAGTTCTTTTGAGGTGTTTGAGCTCCAGTAACATTATTTATTTCTATTTTCTTCTACATTATGCACTCATGTTTTTAGATTTTTCTTCTTCGTATATTTAATGACACACTGTTCATTATTTAATATTTGGATCACGTCACCTTGCTACACTTTCTAATTAATTTACACGCACTAATATGCCTCACTTGTGTCTGAAGAAAATACACTGTTCTTCTGAGTTCATTGTGTGTGGGGGAGGAGCGCCATTTGTAACTGTTTGCATTACTTTGTAGATGAGTTGATGCAAAATAATTTCTACAGGTACTCTTTAGTATGTGTGTCACAGAGTAAATCTGGCATAAGAATGCCTTGTTTACGTATGAGCTCTTAAGTAATACAGTTTATGTATAGCCCATTATTATTTTTTTAGTTTTTGACTTAAATGGAATATTTAAAAATCCCTCAAATGTTATATATGTGCACCCTTTCTTCCACGATAATTCACGTGCACTGCATCTTTATAGTACATTTTCACATTTTTAAAACAAATTGTATTTGAACTGCTGAAAAATCAGAAATCGGGGCACGTTATTAAATATAGCCACGTAAGGCTCCGCTTATAGTGCCGGCGACGTGACGTCGCGGCAAAACAAATGTATTGCCGCCGTCGCGTGCGATTATAGTAAGCTCGACGCGACAGAGCGACGCGATTTCTTGAAGCCGGTCAAATTTGATTTTTCAGAGGCTGTCGCCACGTGACAGCCTCTGAACCAAAGACCTGGACGCCCGCGACGTCGCCGGAAAGCGAAATACAACTTTCGCTAGCGACGATGACGGGTGACGTTATCCGTCTCGCGCACTATAAGCCCGGCCTAAAACACACAACAGTTACAATAATATACTGGCGATACACACGACTCCGAAGGTGCTGCCAGTATCTTATAGGGGTGCAAAGCTCTCGCGTACCTCCCTATTCTTTCCCCAGCCCCGGGCCTGAAATGAACGGGGTTCATCTCCAGAGACCCCCTGTTTCAAGCCTATTTTTTTTTTTTTTTTTTAAATAGGCAGAACCATACCTTTAAATATTACCTGAAAATGATTTCACTCAAATAGATAATTATCGAACAGGTCACTGTTCAGCATTTAGATCATGATAAAAAAAAAATGTGTAAAGCAGAATTTCTCACAAATTTCCATAAAATATATATGGTTTGTTAAAATAAATGGAAGAGTAAAGCTGCCTTTTTTTTCCTACATGCGTCTATCAACGTAACCACATTGCTGACCTTTTTGAGCGACGTTGGTTTCTTGGCCTTGGGCACCTCCCGCTGCTTCCCTTTCTTCACCAGCGGGGCACTGGAATCCAGTGGGTTGTGCGGTGCTTTTTCCTGTTTTGATTGTTGGTGTTTTGTTACAGTGACTGGTTCTCTGGTTAGCATAGGGACACCACCGCCAACTAAAAAGACAGAACAGGGGCTGTGACAACCAGCTGGTCAATCTCCAAAAACAATCTTCTATCACGTTTGGGTACGTTTCAGGCAAGGGTATATACTAAATGAGCAGTGCTACAAGACCGCTTCTGGCACTGGGTGACACCTTACGATCCATGTACTCGAATGGTGCAGCCGACTCAGGCATCGGAAACCACACACACTAGGGATGCTTTTGAAACCGCTCTTATTTGAGCCTTTTATTGTAGTATAAGTAGGAGTGAAGAGCACATTTTGTGTCTGGGGAATTTAAGAGTATAGCAGACATCCAAAACACGCAGCCACTTACACGACAAAAACTAATGCTCAAGCAGTAACTGTTTGCAAAGCGTTCCTGGTGTGTGTGGTTTCCGATTTCTTCTGGGTGTGGATCACAATGATTTAGATCAGATAAAACCATCATTCAAAACTTGCCTGCTTCCTTAGTTGAAATAATTAATTTATTACAAAAAAATTAATTTACAAAAATCGATATAATCAAGGCAAATAACTTCACAAAAAGTCGAATAGCAAGTTTAAAATAAGAGGTTCTGTATATAGTCACCACACAGATCTCCAAAGCAACAGTGTTTCAGGGCTTCCTTGCCTTTTCCCCAGACAAGCCCTAAAATACTAGTGTTGCTTTGGAGATCCAATTTATATTTTTAGGAGTGCTGGTCTGATCTTTCTATGTATGTGGACTGTACCTCATGGTGAAGGTACCGGACCTTAGCACAAGTTACAATTATTAACACAGGGTTAGTACAAGTGGTTTGTTTTATATATTATATATTGTGGATCATAATGAGACACAGTGGGTGAATAGCCACCAAGATTAACTAGCAACTCCTGCTATAGTTGATGCCTAAAACATGGCAACACGTGAGGTGTGATGTGGAAAACATCTCCTGTTTTTGAAGCCATTCACTTGAATGGACCATAAGGTATCTCCTGGCACAGGCATGGTAAATATGGACCATAAACTATAAAACGTGATTAATGAAGCAATTAATAAAGATCAATCAATGCAATCACCCCCTTCCCCCCCCTACTTTTTAAATGGAGACAGATCGCTTTCGTCAAACCTTCTGGTTCTGGGTATTTGCACCTCTGGCAATTTTTTCGCGAGCTCATAATAATGGTTTCAATGAGGAAAATCGGTAACAGACCTATAGGAGGTCACTGTTCCTGTTTGCAGCGGTAGGAAGTGGCCCTGCAGCCATCTTCAAATAGGGAATATGCCAGAAGCATGGGGTCTCCTCGTGTAGGGCTGCACTAATGCACCGCACCCTCAATAGTGGGGGGAATACATTTAAAAAATAAATAAAAGTATCATTCTTTGAATAGATGCAAACGATACAGAGGGTTAAGAACAGATGGAAAAGAAGATGAAGACAGGTGCTAAAGAGAATAAATGGGTCTCATATTGCTATTATCCATCATCAAATATCATGTTTCTGATTACATTTATAATTACAAGACATCTTGTACCAGACAACACAACGGGCTTGGTAGACTGTTTCGTCTTCTCCGTGTGTTGCTTCTGTTCTAGCGCTGCCAGCATGCCACCCAAATCTAGCTGAACTGGGGCTTTACTCTTCCTGCCTCCGCCTTTGGTCTTTGCAGCCTCCTAAAATAAATAAATATATATGCATGTTATGTGTGTATGTGTGTGTGTATGTGTGTGTGCATGTGTGTGTGCATGTGTGTGCACGTACGTGTGTGCACATATGCCTATGTACGTGTGTGTATATATATTCGTGTGTATGTGTATGTGCGTGTATATGTATGTGTGTGTATATGTATCTATATTTATGTGTATGTGCGGGTGTAAGCGCACTTGTATGCATGTGCGTGCGCGTTTATGTGTGTGTGTGTGTTTATGCGTCTGTGTTGGTATATGTGGGAATGTGTGTGGGTATGTGTGTGTATGATTCTGCCGGTACATTATAAAGGTATATGAAAAAATTAAAAGCATGCTAATTTAAGACTGAGCAAGTTTCCACTATGTGAAGCACAGATATTTCCGTTGCTCCACCAGATATTTCAACATGGCCGTATCTACCTCAGAATATTGTTTTAAATAGGATTCCCCGGTAATGCTGCAACAGAATACTGACCAACATACCCCAAAAAGAGAACAAGAACACTATATCTGTAATCTGAAAATGTACTCAAATGCAGAAATAATAGCATGTTCTTGTATAGCGCTGCTAGTTTTACGTAGCGCCCCGTGGAGCTTACAATCTATGTTTTTGGTGCCTGAGGAACAATGTGATAAAGTGACTTGCCCAAGGTCACAAGGTTCCCCTGCTGCAACAGTGTCTTTACTCATTGAGCCAATCCCAACACGGAGCAATATGCATAATAAATAACACAACCAAAACATACAATTTTAACAAAACAAATTTACGTTTTTATTCTAAACTATCCTTAACTCTGCATTAAAAACAAATATTTCTGGGGGGGGGGAAGGGTGGGTTGGTTTATATACAATTTATGTTTGGGTGTACTTTTGTTACTTTGCATAATATACTTTCTACCCTTTCCTATCAAGTCCATTTTGCCATTTTTCTTTTTTGAACAAGTGTGCAGGGATTTCGCTCTTTGCCCCAACAAGTCAGGCTGAATGATGTATAGACACACATCATACAGTTAGGTCCGTAAATAATTGGACACTGATACAAGTTTTGTTATTTCGGCTGTGTACCAAAATAAATTCAAGTTACAGTTAAATAATGAATATGGGCTTAAAGTGGAGTCTATCAGCTTTAATTTGAGGGTATTCACATCCAACTTGAACGAAGAGTTTAGGAATTACATCTCTTTAATATGTAGCCTCCTCTTTTTCAAGTTACCAAAAGTAATTGGACAATTGACTCAAAAGCTGTTTCATGGACAGGTGTGGGCTATTCCTTCATTATTTCATCATCAATTAAGCAGGTAAAAGGTCTGGAGTTGATTCTAGGTGTGGCATTCGCATTTGGAAACTGTTGCTGTGAACCCACAACATGCGCTCAAAGGAGCTCTCAATGCAAGTGAAACAGGGCATCCTTAGGCTGCAAAAAAAAGAAAAGAAAATCCATCAGAGAAATAGCAGGAACCTTAGGAGTGGCCAAATGAACAGTTTGGTACATTCTGAGAAAAAAAAAAAAAGAACGCACTGGTGAGCTCTGCAACACAAAAAGGCCTGGACGTCCACGGAAGACAACAGTGGTGGATGATCGTAGGATCCTTTCCATGGTAAAGAAAAACCCCTTCACAACATCCAGCCAAGTGAAGAACACTCTCCAGGAGGTAGCCATATCATTATCCAAGTCTACCATAAAGAGAAGACTTCACGAGAACAAATACAGAGGGTTCACCTCGAGGTGCAAACCATTCATAAGCCTCAAGAATAGAAAGGCCAGATTAGACTTTGCCAAACAATATAAAAAAAGGCCAGCCCAGTTCTGGAACAGCATTCTTTGGACAGATGAAACTAAGATCAACCTGTACCAGAATGATGGGAAGAAAAAAGTATGGAGAAGGCTTGGAACGGCTCATGATCCGAAGCATACCACATCATCTGTAAAACACGGTGGAGGCAGTGTGATGGCATGGGCATGCATGGCTTACAATGGCACTGGGTCACTAGTGTTTATTGATGATTTGACAGACGACAGAAGCAGCCGGATGAATTCTGGTGTATAGGGATATATTGTCTGCTCAGATTCAGCCAAATTTAGCGAAGTTGATTGGACGGCGCATCACTTTACAGATGGACAATGACCCAAAACATACTGCGAAAGCAACCCAGGAGTTTTTTAAGGCAAAGAAGTAGAAAATTCTGCATTGGCCGAGTCAATCACCTGATCTCAACCCGATCAAGCATGCATTTCACTTGCTGAAGACAAAACTTAAGGCAGAAAGACCCACGAACAAACAACAACTGAAGACAGCTGCATTAAAGGTCTGGCAAAGCATAACAAAGGAGGAAACCCAGCATTTGGTGATTACCATGCGTTCCAGACTTCAAGCAGTCATTGCCTGCAAAGGATTCTCGACAAAGTATTAAAAATTAACATTTTATTTATGATTGTGTTAATTTGTCCAATTACATTTGAGCCCCTGAAATAAGGGGACTGTATGAAAATGGTTACAATTCATAAACGTTTCATACGATATTTTTGTTCAACCCCTTGAATTAAAGCTGAAAGTCTGCACTTCTATTGTATCTCGGTTGTTTCATTTGAAATCCATTGTGGTGGCGTACACAGCCAAAATTATGAAAATTGTGTCAGTGTCCAATTATTTCCGGACCTAACTGTATATACATATATAATGTGTTGCGAGTAACGTGGAGGAGAGGCACTTGCAACCGCAATATGTGGATGATCATTGGGGAGACCTTCATCCAGCAGTGGATGGACAAGGGCTATAGATGGAGATTATATATAATGTTTGCAGAAATAGTCACCCGTACCAATAATGTCACATTTTGTTGAATTGCAAATAATGTCTGCACAATTTTTCAAACTAACTTTTTTTAAATTCAAAGCTACAAAGTTGTAGCGGTTAAACTGAATACGGTTATAGGCGGATGGGTAAAATGTCAGTAAAGCAAATGTATAAAATGACATGTACTTGTTGCATAAGTATTCAGCCCCTTAGGTCAGTACTTGGTAGAAGCACATTCTGCAGCAATTACTGCTAGAAGTCTATTTGTATCGGTCTGTACTAGCTTTGCAAAGTAGGATGGTGACATTTTTGCCCATTCTTCACGGGAAAATTAATCCAGTTCTGATACATTTGGGGGATCGTCGATAGGTTGCAATCATCAAGTCTCGTCATAAATGTTACATTGGGTTCAAGTAAGGACTTTAACTGGACCACTCAAGAACATTAATTCTCTTCTTCTTCAACTTCTGTTCAGGCTTCTGCGCGTGCGTGATCCAAACCTAGGCTTGTGATCCCGAGAGCAGAATCAGCGCAGTCCAGCCTCATGCAGTTTTTTGCCCTGCAGTGCCCGCTGATTTCTCTCTGTCCCCAGTGAGAGGTTTTCTTCTTCTTGTTCAACCACTCCAGTGTGGCTTTGTCTTTGTGCTTTGGGTCATTGTCCTGCTGAAATCTGAATTTCCTCCCCAGTTTAAGAGTCTTGATTAACAAGCAGGCTTTCTTTAAGGATTCGCTTGTACTTTGCACCAGCCATTCTCCCCTCTATCCTGACAAGCTTCCCAGTCCCTGCTGAAGAGAAGCATCCCCATAACAAGATGTTGCCACCACCATGTTCAACAGTTGGGATGGTGTTGTCTGGGTGATGTGCAGTATTGGGCTTGCGCAGACGTAATGCTTGGAATTTAGACCAAAAAGTTACATTTTTGTCTTGTCCGACCACAAAGCCTTTTTCCACATGTCTGCAGTATCATATATATGCTTTTTCGCAAACTCAATTGAACTTTTTGGTCTAACCTCCAAGCATTACGTCTGCAAATGTTTATCAAACCACGGTACGCGTGCGTGCGCACACACACACACACTCACACACTCACACACTCACACACTCACACACTCACACACTCACACACTCACACACTCACACACTCACACACTCACACACTCACACACTAAAAGAGCATGTGTGTTCCGAATGTAAACCACATTGGTATGAATGCATGTGTATGCGATTTATGTGATTTCAAGACCCTTACTTATTCAATAAGCTATATTCCCGTGCTAGAGAAGAGTTTAGTCATATTTATGGTGGCTGGGAAGCAGATTCACAGCATAATTAGTAGAGAACTCATGCATTGCCGGGATCAATGTGGTTCCACTCCTGCCGCCTGCTGGACACATTAAAGGTACAGCCCCACATAACATGGCCCAGATTACTATCCTTATTTTTTCTGTTTGGGACTTTCTAAGCAAACATGTACATAAGCGTGCAAGGGATTCACATGTCAACATCTGCTATTTATTCTCACTTGCTTCACCACTCGAGGAAGCACAGAGCTGTTTTCCATACAGACCACAAAGGGCCTCTACAGAAATAATAAAAAAAAAAAAGACATATCCTGAGCGTCTCAGATGCCGTTACTTGATGTGCAATTATATCACAAACGGAGAGGAACTTGACAGCCATTTAGGTCTCCTCTTATTTTTTATAAATACATATGAGTGCGAAGGGGAAAAACTAGAGGTGAAATCAGACACCCTTTTACATAATGTGGTGAAGATATAAATACAAACAAAAAACATGCACCTTTAATAAGCAAGTATATAAAGCAGGTTAGTCAGGTGATGTTAATCAAATGGTGTATTCCTGCTATTTATATCACTACACATACAGTACAGATTCAAGTGTGTGGTGTGAGTGTATTGAATCATTTCTTACCACTGCATGTCTGGATACCTGGCTGTAGCTATAACTCTTTATGGTCCCAAGCCTGGGACCTCTCTCAGAGCTACCCACAGAGGAGGCTAAATCAGGAAACTCTTCATCATCCTTAATAATAATAAAAACAAAAACTTTTGTGAGCAATTTAACAATCTAATTGACTTCACTAAAATCCTCTAACTTTAACAAGAGCAAAGATATGGCTTCCTTTGTTTCTACACAAATGACAAACTATATTTATTGTGAATGAGTGGTGCTCTGAATAAGTGGTGTTTATGAATGGATATCGAAAGGATGAAAGAAGGCAGGATGAAACTAGCAATTACTTTCTTTTTTTTTTTTTTTTTTTATGATTTGTCCCTTCCGGATTTTACCATCATCCTAGCTATGAATGGTAGTCTGTGTGTGATATTGCCCTCACCGGCACGATCGCATAATAAGGAACAACCATCATAAAATAGGATCCTATTACATAGTAACCACAGACATATTCCATACTTGAAAGAAAAGCTCATGACACGGAACACGTTTTGCGCTGCTGCCCTGTCTGGAAGTGAAAGCGTTGGAAAGAGTGTGACCGTATGTCTAAATCAGAACCATCAACTACTAAATCCCCTTCCATCAAATAAAAACACAGCCAAAAACATCTTGGCGATTTCCGGACAATGTTTACGCCACAATAAGCAGAGTAGCAGGATTTTGACTCCTCTGCTTATTATTATTGAAATTCAAGAAAGGAGGGTTGGATACAAGACAAAGTAAAGTGGATTTTTGACGTGACATGAGCAAGCCCTGGGTTGAATTTCACCAAAACAAGGAGGTGATTGTAACAGCACATGGGGCCATGATGCCACGTTTTATACCCAGAGAGGTCTCATAAAACATACCTGAAACTTTGGTGGCTCTTGGACAATAATGTTCTTATTCTGACATTTCTCAGCATCTCGGTGATCACTGTTTGGACTTGGTTTATTTTTCTTCTTTTTCTTTTTTCTCTTCTTTGCTGCCACTTCTTCCATCTCTGCCTCTGTCGTTACATTGGGTGCTAATTGCATCTGTGAAGGACCACAGGAGGAAAAACACAGGAACAGAAAGGAATTCTCAATACCAACTCGTGCACTTAAGCATTGCAAACTTCCTTCCTGGCCAAGTTAAGGCAAACCGCTTATTCACCATTTAACTATTAATCTCCACCCCAGATGATGTCTCCACGGAGACGAAACGCCCGTCAGGTGTTGATGACGCAACACGTGTGACGTCATAGGTGCGACCGCAGTGTTAGGCTGCGGTCTCCGAGTAGTTTTGTTCCTAGTTTGTACACTCTGCTATCACTATGGAGGGCATTTAGGAACAGCTAAACTAAGTTGTGGGCCCCAGCAGGCATCCACTAGCTAGGATTTAGCTATCTAGCAACCACTGTAGATGCAGTCACTCCGTGGGTATTCAGCATGAGGCAGTACTAACCAACGTTGATGTGGCTCTTTCACCACAGTGTGGTGTATGCATTCTCCACAGTGAGCATCTTGTGGTGTACGGTAGTAGGGGGATAATATCCCCATCTACCCTTTTGTCCATATGCCCCTTTGTTTTCCCTCCTATCAGGCTCCTTTTGCCTGTCCCCAGCCCTTTACCTTATAATTCCCCACTATATGTATTCACCTAGTGGAGGCTCCTTTTATTTAGGTGTCTGTGGGTATTCTGAGTCTATAAACATCTAGTGGGTTCATACCCACAAACATAGGGCTGTGTATATCTGGTGTTCAGTGCATGGTGTCATTTTGTCACCCAGTTTCACTCAGTGCCACCTTTCATTACACTGAAGGGCAGGTGCTTGCCTGTGTTTTATGGAGGGGGATGTGTTTTACTCTCTAGGAGCTACTATAGACACAGTACACGATTACTGATACTTGGCTATATACAAAGATAATGGGCACATTTGCTTTTGTATGGATGAACTTATATACAGTTCAATTGTAGTACTACTCAGCACCTATTAGGTTTTACTTTCTTTTGTTTCTCTCATTAAATAAACAGTTTATTATTTTCTAAATTAGTGGAGGAAGAGTGCTTGCTAGAGGATTCTTTCTCTTTATGTGTTCTGTATTAATCTCCAATTAGTCAAAACAATCATGGCTTTATGAAGGTTGCACTTTAAAGTACAAATAAAACGAACATTCGAAGAGTATGGTTTTTCATTAGCGCTTATCAAACAATATGAATTCAGTCCTCGAATGTTTAGATCCAATTAGTGGTCCCAAAAACTCAGTTTTAACCTTCTGTAAAAACATTGTTTTTATTAGTCACTTAGCATAATAATCCCTTCAAAGCCGCAGAGGCATGTAAAGCATCTTCTTCACGCAAGAACACTTATTCCACAAAACATACCGTACATATAAAGTTACAGATGTATGTAACGTGTTACAAAAAAACAAAAACGTTTCAGACATTTAGCACAAAGCTGTAAGGCCCATAGATTTCCATCAGCTCAAATCTGCTAAATTTTACTGACGTATGAAACAAGGAAAACAAGTTACAGTGTCTGTACTTGGGGCCAGGGACTCTTTTTGCTAATGTTATTTTTATGTTTCAATCGCTTATTCCCATTATGTTGTCACGTGTATTACTGCTGTGAAGCGCTATGTACAGAGATGGGGCTACATAAATACAAGATATACCTACAAATGGTGGCAGGAGACACAAAACTTGATACATCTCTTATGACAAGATCTTCCTCAAGATAATGTGCATGGAGCCATCGGGAGAGCACACCCTCTCGTATTGCTCTGTATTCCTCACTCACTGATGCAAGCAGGGTAAAATAGCAACAACTAACCTGTCATTATCAGTGCCAAGAGAGGCGTTAGTTCAACAAACACACATACACAGCTAGAATCACTACAGCGTGAGAATGAACAGCGATGGTGGGTAAAAAAATAAATGCATGCTTTCATTCCTCTACTGTAGCTGCTACACCCATTAGGCCTCGTTCAAGGTGCTGGCTTCGGAGGGCGGGCGTGCTGACGTGCGTGCTGCCGTGAGCAACAAAGTATTCAATTTGAATACTTGTTGTCAGGGTAGCAACTGCCCTGCCTCCGAAGCCAGGAGTTGCCGCTGACGACAGCTTCAGTAAACGAAAATTTCGTTTCTTGGAGCTGAAGCAGCGTCACAGGGACCAAGGCAGCCAATGAAATCATTCTTCAGAATGATTTCATGACTGCAACTTGGATACTTTACCCTTCCGTCTGTAGCCCCGCCCCCTCCCCAACGCTGAAAAGTCTGCTGGGGGATAATCACATGTCGCCCAGCAAACTCCCAGGACTGCCTCCCTCACGCCCTACCTCCGAGTCCTCAGCTGGCTCCCTGAACGAGCCCTTAGCCTTTTTGATATCTTCCATGTACCTTTTTAGGAGCCTGTGATCTGTGCTCCTGGCTGCTGCTGGGAGGCATTGTTGAAGAAGTTGAAAACATCACATTTTTGTGAGCCTGTGACACTTTGCTGGCCCAGGATGCTGGCTTAGTAGTGCTCTCTGGGGAAACTTTAAGCAAATATGTGGAGTAAACAGAAAATAGTTGAATTAGCTCAATGATAATAGTCCCGTCTGTCAAGTGAACGGTTGTTACCCTTTAAAATAGGGAAGTATAGAGTACAATACCTTTGCAGGTGCCTCTGTCGGCAAAGCCAACCAAGTTCACTCAATGGGTTTCACCTTTTTATGAATTATACTAACTTCGTCAGAGAATTGGAAAATTAGACCCCAAAAGTATAATCTAATATAAATAGCGCAAACCTAGAACGCAGAAAATGATCTCCCTTTAATTATCAGGTTGACAGAATGTATTAAGTCAGCTTCCACCGACACAGTTTACAGCTGCCATCATGATTACTACTCAGCTGCTTTATTTGTAATCTGCATCAGTTTGTTTAATGCTAACCGGACAATAACGATAGATTACGTAAAGAGCACCGCAAAAATACTTTCCAAACTCATGGGATAGTATCACTAAATTAGAATTGTAAAGAGGTTGCAATTGTTAGAGGCAGATGGAAGCAAAACAGGAGAGTGTCCCTGTCAACCTACTAGAACCCACCATGACAATCCTATGATAGAATTCTAGAACCTATAAGTAGCATTCCAGTCGTCACAGGACAATGCTCAAGCAGGGTGATGGCTAACTCTGTGCTCCCTCTAGGACACCAGGCATGTTAAACGGAGTTCAGTTTCACAGCAAAAGGATCTGCGATGGTTTACATTTTACACTGAAGGGGAAATTAGTGTCTGCCCTGATGCAGGAGGGAAAAACATCACACAGACATTACTTTACTACTTTTTTTTCTTCCACACAAAGGACAGTGGGATCACAGTAGGATAATAAAACATACGTGTATGTATACGTGTGTGCAGCTGGCATGATGACAGAGTGTAGGAGATTATAATAAGGCGTTTGCATGCACTGTTACTCCAGCAAGACGTGTGACCTGGACCCTTCTGATGTTAACCTGTGTGGCCACTAAGGGTGAAACTTCAGGCCTGGAAACCCTTCTGATCCTGACTACCTAGTGAAGTCTGTGATACAGAAAGGAATTATGCACCAAACACTGACTGCATGAGGACCCATAGCCGACCCTGTCACTGCAGCAGTGCTTCTGCACAGCACACTGTCAGGGCGGCCCTGCAGTGAGGCTAGAAACAGCGCTGTACATACCGCCAGGCTGCATTATGGGAATCGCAGCAGCCGCTGCTGTTGTTTTTAAACGCTCATCAATGTACATGGCGCAGTGCGCCTTCCTAACTCATGACGTCACCCACATGGAACGCAGCGCTCACCAATCAAAAGACTGGGCGTACAGGAAGACGGAAAAAAACCATTTTGCGTTTCACGCCGCGAACTGATTTCAATTACGTCGGCGCATGCCGCGTTCTCTAGTGTAGAAAATGTGGCGTGCCGGGCGGCCATCTTTGCTCTGGGCAAAGCCGCCATATGAACCTAGATCAGGGCTGCCCTGTCTCATCACTCCAGCGAGCAGTTACCATGGCAGCAGTGAAAAAACCCCAACACGGAGGTGTCCACTTCCATTGACCCTCAATAGGATATGAGGATTTATAAAGGAACGCACAAGAGAGAAAAAATATCCATTCTGCACACAAGATAATCAGGGGATCTTGATAAATAGGCAGAGTTGGGTCACCGTGGCAGATATCCCCAGTCCTCTCTTTCCCAGGGAGATTGCCTGATATGTTCAGACATATTAACTCTGATTTTCTCACAGATATGAAGTCATTGCACCAGCAGTCTTACAGAAATCGGACTTATAATAGGAAGGTGGATATCATGCCACCCACTTACTCCCTTTCCCTCCTTGGTGTTACTACATTAGAAACGAAAGCCATTTTCTATTAAAATGCCGTTTATTTGGGTTCAGAACCCCTAAAGCTAAGAAGTCGAGATCTCTGAATTTAGCTATCTCTCTTACCAATGCTTGTTGAATGCTGTTGAAGTTACCAAATTTCTGGATGGCACAGAACAGCTATCCATGTGCCTACAATAAACTGACAATCATTTAAGGTGCTCCTCTAAAGTGTACTTTATTCAAAATTAAGCAGATTTGGTGATTTTTCCGGACGTTTGTGCTTTGCTAGAGACGTGTCACTTGTATGTATATCTATATTTATATAGCGCCTACAGCTGTACTTGGTGCTGCTTTACAAGAAAGACAATACAATACAGGGAATTATAATACAATAAATGCAACAAATATGATCAAACCATAGGAAAATAAATCCCTGCTCCGGAGAGCTTACAATCTAAGTGGTTTGATGGGAAACTAACAGATAGTAGGTGAAGAAATAAGTGCAGTAGGTGTCAGTCATTGGTAAGAGTGACTGTGGATGTGGGACAGTAGCCACGAGTAGGTCAAGGGTGCGCAAACTTTTTTTCTTTACACCCCCTACCTGCTCGCGCCCCATCTCTTACCTTCTCTCCGACATCGGCGGCGTAATTTGATGCCACGTTGTCATGGTGACATGTCGCCAGAAGCCAGCTGAGAGCAGGTAAGGGAGTTACAAAGGCCTTGCGCGCTCCCCCGGCATATCATTTAAATGTGGGGAAAAGTGCGGGACCTATGTAAGCACCGCGCCCCACTCCCCTCCAAAAAAAAAAAAATCTCGCTCCCTCCAAGTTTGTGCACCCCTCGTCTAGGCTAATGAAATGTCTGTCACACTCTGTCTCTCTCTGTCACACTTTGTCTCTCTCTGTCACACTCTGTCTCTCTCTGTCACTCACTCTCTCTGTCTTATCTTAGCTCCCGTATACCTACACCGAAATAACCTATTCTGCTTTCTTCTAGATCTGACTCTCAAGTTTCACACGTGAGACATCGGAAGACAGGTAGGGAACACCTCCCCTCCAGTATAGTACCTTGAGGGACTGAGGATCAGGTAAGATCCCAGACGGGATTGCTGCTTTAGAAATTGTGAAGAGGGGCCATCCTGACACTGGTTAATGGGTTCAGAAAGTCATTGACATCTAGCTTTCCCCCCCCGATTAGTGTGGTACACACACACACACACACACACACACACACACACACACACACACACACACACACACACACACACACACACACACACACACTAGTACAATAAATAAACTGTTATGTAAAAAACGAATCCTGTTATTAGTTCTTATTAGAAATGTATTCAATTTCTTTTTTAAGAGGGATTTTTTGGTTGGGCGAGTAGATTTATTTATTTTTTGGGGGGGAGCATGATTTCTGTTGGCGGCCCTGCTGGGGGAGAAGGTAGAGTGAATAATACAGCATCAATGGTGTGACGGGGGAGGGGTGCCAAGCGAGTAATAAAGAGGTCACCTCCATTAGGCACCCCCTTCCACCGCCACGGAAGTGAGGGGTTAACCCGAAATGTACTTATAATACATATGTTCCCCTGCTTCATAACCAAAAGGTATGTCCCTTGGTTATCTTATTCCCACATTTAGAGGGAATTTATGTATTTTTATTCCCCTGCCTCATGGCAAACCGTTTTATTTGCTAAGTGTTTATATTGGTACAATTGTGGTGTGTGTACCTTTGCAGTGTATGCAGCAACCACATACACTGGGATCCAGGTGGGAGGGAAAGGGTTAATGTTAATTTTGTGTTTATGGCCCTTTGTCCCTTATCCCGCCTTTGCAGGCTCCATTTTGCAGTTTCTCCATAGGTCGCCATTGGGGCTCCATATAACCCTATGGAGATTCTGGCGATTTGGGCCTGATATCGTAGAAGACCTGCAGGTGGCGCCCGAGAGGAAGAGTGGCGGTTCCCCATTGTAAGTCAATGGAGCCATTCATTTCAATGGGGATTCCTCGAAGCTGACCTCCAGGAACGGGTTGGCAGCCATCCAAACTGCAGACCGCAAGAGCAGAAACATTGTCTTGAAGAGAGCTTTGATCACTCCCCGGTCAAGTTCAAATTCAATTGGCGTGGGAAACTTAGGTTCTATGGCACCCAGGAATAAAGTTCTTTTTTCCCCTAGACCCTACGAACCCCCTCACTTGACACCAACCGGGTCCGAGAGTTAATGACCCCGGTAAAGGATCGCGCTCGTTTTAAGGGTCGCACAATAGACTAATGGCGGTGGTAAAAGCCGCGAGTGAAAACGGCTAAGTCGGGATGAGCAGAAACCTAGAACCTATAACTCCAGTTCTGTTCAACCTAGAGGGCTGAGATTCGGCCACCATGTAATCCTAGTTCCGGCAGGATTGCATGGCAAATACCGACCCTCCCGGGGCAACAGAATGGAGTCAGGATAATTGCAAAGTTTGGGTTTCTGCCATTGACTTGCATGGCAGAAAAAAGCCTTGTGTTCCAAAAGTGCTTTTAAACTGTAATTGTGTATCTCCGGTCCGGTGGGTTGCAGCGAACTGAAACTTGGCCACCATGGAGAGTCCCCTCCGGCATGAGGGTCTGGCAAATTTCGGCCCGCTCGGCCCAGCCGAATGGATTATTTTAATATATATATATACATATATATTAAGAATTTTATTGTTTCAAAGCGGGGATAAAGGCCCGTGAAAGTCACTGGCTCTGTTTAATGTTAATGCTCAGGGGGCGACCCATTGTCTACAACAGACCCCCTGATCAAAGGCTCAGCCACTCTGGTTGTATACATTAGGGCGGAGAAACGCAGGGCTTGTGTTTTCTGTAAGTGCTGTAATTCACACTTACAGACAAAGGATTTCCTGACCAGATACCTGGCTGGTAGACTTTTAGGTGCTGTGACGATGGAGAGGATTTGGCCCGGGATTAAAGGGGTTATACCCCAATTGGCCACCCTCTACCCTCACCTGGGAAGCAAGGGGTTAACTGGACTGAGGTCCAGTAATGTGTTTTTACCTCGCTTCAATATCCAAATGCTTATTCCCCTGTAAAAAATGTATTGTTTCTGGGCCAGTGTCTGCACCACACACTGGGGCTTAAGGGGTTAATAAGCTACAGTTTAAGAAAATACAACTGTGGTGTGTCTTTTCAGAAAATCTGGGCTTCAAAGGCTTGATTGAAGTTGGGTGTGAAAAGCAGAAGTGTACAGTAAGTTAATACCTAATTTGCAGGCCAAGGGAATATTGCTAGAGACAGCTAGACCCAGGCTGGGGCATTGGGTGTGAAATCTAACACCAGATGACAAATGTCCACTACCCAGAGGTCCCTGCTTCAAAGAGATTTATTGATGGGGGCCAGGGGGCGGTTACCCAAGGAGAAATTAGAATGAGTGACCTTATTAAATATAAGAATATTATGAGATGTCCTCGGCTGAACGTGCTAAAAACTACATATGTGTATTCGTGGGACTTACCCGCAACTAACGAATACAGACACCTGAGGTTTAACAGATACTAAGAGGCAGATATTAATATCTCTCTTAATTTTAGAATTACATGGTAATATTTAGTCTCATTGGGAGCGTCATGCGTGACGGAATATATTAATATGTATCGCGTGCCAGTAAGTACTACTGAACTGAAGTTATGAAGTTATTTACAGTGTATATGGAATTTTGGTTCTGTTCTGGAAACTGCAGACTCCACTGTTATGGTAATGAGCAGGAAGGACATCCTGCTAGAATTTACATAGCCTGGTGATCAAAGGCTAAATTGCCTAATTGTTTATGCTGGGCCCAGGAACTGACTAGTTTAAGTGTGATACTTCACACTAAACAATGGAAGTCAAAAATCTGCTTCAAAAAGCTTCAAAGAGATTTTTGCTAGACAGCTCGGCATTTTAGGGTTAAGAGATGAGTTTGACATGGTATTTTAGTCAGAGTTAGCCCTTACTCAAATGTCTTCATGTATAGTCTTCATGCAAAGGTCTTCATGTCCTTCATGTGTCTTCATGACCTGCCTGTCTTGCTGTGATGTCAACTGAAATATGGAAGAAAGGGCCCATCCTGTATCCTGATGGCTTTCTTGTCATAATCTTTAAGTAAGTGTCTATATTTTGCCTGTTATTTGTATATTTCGTATGTTCACCTTTATCAAGGAATAAATTATATTTTATCATATCTAAGTCTCGTCCCAGTTCAACCCAGTTATATATTTTTGGTGTGTATTATTAATAGCCTGTCACAAAGCTCCCGTCACAGGTGCCCTGACTTTTGTGTGGGGCTAAAGAAATGAGACCCCAAGGGCCAGAGGTGCGCATGTGCCAACTAACTGGGGGCATGATCTAACAATGTTCCCACGTTAGCTGGCAAGGAGGGATTGGGTGCAGATAATTGTCATCCAATGTCTTGCACTCAATGCCAGGGTATAGGACTGGGATCCCATATAAACCAGTGTAAACCCTTTACCCATTGTCTTCGACTTTTCCAACTACTTGATGCCTGATTGCTGTATGAATTGCCAATCCTGTACCTGATTGCTTCATTACCCAACCCCTAAGTAAGCGCTATATCTTGCTGTTATTTGTATCATCCTGTGTGTTCACCTATCTAAGAAATAAACTATCTTTATTATATCTAAGTCGTGTTCAATTCAACCCAGATATTTGGTGTATATTATAACCTATCACTAGCTACCGTGACAAATGGTGACACTATTAGATAAATATAATTATAATATTCATTTTTAGTAATGTCATTTGTTGTATTAATAAAAAAAAAATTGTGTCCCGGTTTTTCATTTTCTAAATCTGGTCACCCTACTCCTAGGTAACATGCTTTGGCCACAGGATAGATGGTAGAACCATTTACGTTGATGGAAAAAGGGGCTATTGGGCCAGGTTTAGGGGGGAAATATGAGCTCAGTTTTAGCCATATTAAGTTTAAGGCCAGCCTTTGGAATAGAGGTAAACCAGGACGTTTGGTAGCTTTAATTTCTGTGGAAGATAGACAGATCTCTCTTCATTCCCTCCCAAATCTCTATAGAAGCTTTCATCTCTTCAATTGTCTTGAATTCTTAAAATGTTTTTGCAACCAAAACTCTGTATAAGGTTAAAAGATTTCACTCATTGTTACGCCAAAACTTTCTAATAGGAGCTCCCTTGGTGTATATTGTTATAGTAGTTTGTGTTCTGAAGTTTTATGGTAATGTTCTGTGCTGGAAGCTCTGAACATTGCAACAGAAAAAGGAGCAAAATTCAATAGCATCAAGTACAAGATAGAGAAAGGAGACTAGAGGTTCCCCTCTTAGACAAGCTATTTAGATAAATACAGCATCTAGTTCTGGGCCTGGTAAAGGGATCCTCATATTGAAAGCTGGTCAGGGTTTTAAGGAAACACATTTGATTTAATTTAGTTAACCCCTTCCATGACAAATTCAATTTGTACAAGACAGCACTCACCCACCAATTCCACTATAAACAGACTCCACCTTTGCTCCTCTACCCCAAGACCATTGTCTGGAAGTCATCTTAAATTCGTTCCTCTCTTTCATTCCAGTCCTTCAGAAAACTGTGCTGCTTCACCTCTGCAATAATGCTGAATATGCCCATTTCTCACCCCAGAGTCTACCAAAATCCTAATCCACTCCCTCATAATATCTCACCTTGACTAATCTCCTGCAGTCCATCCTAAACACTGCTGCCAGAATCATTTTCTCACTCACTGCTCCTCCTCCCCTTTGCAAGTCCATACACTGACTACCAATATATAAAACAGAATCAAATGTAAGATTCTAGTCCTCACATACAAAGCTCTCCACAATGCAGCCCCACCATACATCTCAGAAATCATCTCTAAATACCCCCCCCCCCCCATCCTCTCTGCCCTTGACTTCCTCCTCTTCTCTTATAACCTCCTCCTACTCCCACCTCCAAGACTTATCCTGGGCCGGAGTATACCCATGGAATTCCCATCCCTGCAACATTAGACTCCCCCACCATTCACTCAGCTAACCAGAACCCAGAAATTCGCTTCTTCAAAGAAGTTTATGCATCATCCACCTAACAAGCCCTCACTTTTACCCCATCCCTATCTTAATACTGATCATCTGATATAAAGCTGAGGATCCCAACTGCTTCCTTCCTTGCAGGAACCCATCAATCTTCTCCCCTTGTAAAGTGTTTCTACTCTCCCTTCTTTATAGATAGTAAGCTCCTTAGAGCAGGGCCCACCTTACCTACTGTACTAGTGCATGTTAATATTTTATTGTTATCGTCTGCCGACCCCGTTGTTATGCACTCTGGAATATGTTGGCACAATATTTTCAACGTATTGCATAGCAATGTGTTAGACTGGAGGATTAATGCACAGATATGCCAGGGCCGGCTTGATGGCGGTACCGTCAGTGCATGTGCACCGAGCCCCGCGCTCTCCCCCACAATTAAACTGATTGAAAAGGGATAGCGCGAGGCCTTTGTAACTCTCTTACCTTCTCCAGGGACATCTCCTCATGCAGGGTCCCTTCATCATGGCTCTGCAACGTCAAATAGTGTCATGTTGCAATGACAATGTGACAGTGTGATTGCTTTGACGATGGGATGCCCTCGGGCATTGCGTTGCAGTGATGCTGCATGGCTCTGCGACATCATGTTGTCATAGCAATGTGGCACCATTTGACATCACAGAGCCACGACAACAGGTTGCCGAGATGCAGCCGGCAAAGGTAAGCGCAGAAGCCCTATACCAAGCCCTGCAAACATCCATGCCGGCCCTGCAAGTTACCACCCCCAAAAAATAGTTTCTCAGAGACAGTGCGTTTTACTGATACACCTTGGTGCCGCTCAACCCTAGGTGTCCCTTGAGCTTAGAGAAGTTTCATTTTTGGATTGTCTCCTTGTTTCTGTATTTATACAAAACAGGAATTGTAATTTTTTTTTTTTTTTTAAAGAAAAAGCTTAAGCTGCCATGGCCACCAGCACATCTAACTAATGACTCACTCGGATCAATGCACATATTTTTCTGTAGACTTCCCAAGATGTCTACAGTTTAAAGCCCTTTGTACCTTTGGACTTTAACAAAGTCTGCTTAGTCCTCTTTGCACATAAGAGGCTGTTTATATAATTCAAACATTTAACTTTCTGAATATATTCAAAGAGCTTTAAAGCAGCAGTCCAAACAGCATTCCCCCCCTCCCTTTAATATGTTCATCAATACAATCCACACAATAAGTAATTAGCTAAATTGCCAATCAAACGGCAAAGATTCAGCTTGGGGATTCACTAAAGGACTGCAGAGGAGAATTCTGCAGTCAGTGGAACGCATATGCAATATAACAGGTCTGTGGGGTAGATCATGCACTGCTAGAGGGGGTAGGGCTCAAAAAGGGGTGTGCCAGAGCCGGTTTCAGAAGAGGAAGTGACATTGTAAATGGTTGCTATAGAAACAAAAAAAATTGTCACATTATAATACATTAATAGAAGATAGGATCACTCTTAACATTATAATACATTCAAAATGTCATTCAGAGCTGTTTAAAAAAATAAATAAAAGATGCTACAAGTATTTCCCCACAGAACTGATGTATTTAAAAAAAAAAAACAAAAAAAAAAAACAATGTAGGATATTTCTTGTTTTGCAGCTTTAAAATTTCCAGTGAAGATCCATGCATTTTAATGTTAAACTAGGTTTCAACTAATAAAAATGTGCTATACATGTATATCACTACATTAACATTTAGTTGACTATTACCACAAAGTCCAGTATGACAACATCCATATATCCAGGAAACACTACAATTGAATCCAATTAGTCTAAATTGATGTTTCTAATTTTATCAAAATGTACACACTGTAAGGCTGAGATTATACAGCACGCAAACTTCAAATTGCCTAATGCCTAGGAGGCCGCCCCGTATGCACGCACCATGGAGCGAACGCAATTTGAAGAGACACAGAAATTTGTCTTTTCAAGCGCGGCCGCGTGATGTCCACGTGGGTTCAGCCAATGAGGGCGAACCAGCTTCGTGACGCATCCGCCACGCCTCCCTAATCTCCTGCAGCCAAATTCACTAATCGCTGGGGCTGCAGGAGTGTGCAAGGCTATGCGCTCAGTCACACAGGTAATACAAGCTTAGACGTAGAGTTATAGATAACTATTGTGCTTACATGGGATGTAATGGGAGTTCTCCTGGATATATGTATTGAAACTGTACTCGATCTAATGTAACTATTCACACGGTAAGAGTAGAGCAGGAGTGCGCAAAGTTTTTGCCCAGAACTGTCCTCTACTGATCACGCCCCCCTCACCTTGTCAAATGACGCCGCATTGCCATGGCAACGCATAACCCAAAGCCGGCTGAATCAAGGTGCGTTACAGACGTTACAGTCCCCCGGCATTTAACCTAAATGTCTTGGGGAAGAACGTGGGGCATCTATAACCACCCCTTCCCCCCTCCCCAAAAAAACCTCAAGCACCCCTGGAGTAGAGCATGAGTTTACATCTGACTAAATCCACTTGTGGCATGTGAATAGTGGTCATAGCCAAACACCTTTCTTGTGGTTTATTTCGAGCCATCTAGACCACTATCGGCAATATTTCAATGCATAACTGGCAGAAGAATCAGTTCCATATAACGCTGCATTGAGGATTTTGATGCTTAACGCTTATAACTGCCAGAAACAACGTTATAGCTGTTCAAGCTTCAGCAGTATTATATATATATGTCATATTTACAGAAATGCAATCCATCTCACTAATATGCAAGCTGTATATGTGCATCCACCGTGTAATACTCACTGCCTGGAAACTTTTTTTTAGGCCACTTTGCTTTTACATTAATGGTTTGTAGTAGATTTAGCAGCACTTTAATTGTACATCATGCTACCCCTCGGACCCCCGTTTATAGTGCCGGAGTGCCATATTGGAATTCATAGTCATTGAGATATCTATGAAAAACATGGAAGTTGGTCTATTATAGAACATGAATGCAAGACCAATTCATCTTTTGGGACACTACAACATAAAGCACATTTTAGAGGAGGGAAAAATCAAATTACGCCAAGCAAAGATTTTTAATTGCCATTAACCATTATTTTTTTCTATGAACAAATAATGGTGAGATTACAGAACATTTACTCATTCAAACTGAACACATTTGTCCTGCTAACTTATAATAAATACATTTACAAATTCTTAAAGTAGTTTATTTCCTCTTATAATTTTAAAGCAGGCAAGTTGCACAGCAGCGCAGGACATACATATCAATACCGGCAGTTTAATAGAAAAACATCAAGTTCAGATAAAAGCTCATTAACTTCTATTCTACACCACAAAAAGTGTGCAATTTTTTAAAAAAAAAATACAGTTCAATGTAGGGGAAAAAAATGAATGACACTCCTTGTAATTGCAATACAAGTGGTAACAACGTATTAAATTGTGAAGTGTCAAATACTTAAAATTGTTGAAAATACTGTGTCCAAACCAAAAAAGACGGACGCAAAATGTAAGATCAGACATGCATGCAACATGTAAACTTTATTAAACAAAAGTGGTTTAAGTAAAGAAATGATTCACACTAGATGTGAGAGCAGAAAGAATTGAGCACCATAGCAGCTCCTTCTTGTAGGTGCACCGAGCTTTTTTTGCTGTTAAGAATACAGCTCTTCCACAGATGTGGTTTTAGAGATTTGTACAGTCTTCAAGTATTCACTGAATACTACCATATATACATATTGTTCCAAAAAATACAAGTGAAGAAAGTTCATTTCTATTGGTCTTTTGGAAGGGCTCGTCTAAAAAGTAGTATGTGAGGCTCTGTAAAAAGAGAAGAAAAAAAGTGGTTAAAAATAAAATTTAGATCTGAAATGGATAATTCTAAAATTAGCATCTTAACAGCGATCGATACCTGAACGGTCTAGTGCTGAAGGGTGTAGACCAATATTTTTTGTTACGTTTTGAGACAACAAAAAAAAGTTCAAAATAGTGTATCATGATATCAAAATCACAGTATTCCAAGTGCAGAGCACCACAAATTGCATTTGGGCCTCTCTACATCTGTGATTCTACATACTTTTTTCATATTTGTCTTAATCCAGGAAATGCTGACAAGCAAGCAGCCTATGTGCTATTCCTAGAGCAGTTAGTAGTGTATCTATGACTGCAAAGATTTGAAATATTCAAATCTCAAACCCCATTCAATTCTTATTTCTGTGTTTCATAAACAATCCTAAATCCGTTACCACGGTCCTTAAAATAATGACAATTATTTAACGTGACGTTAATGTGGCACTACGGCATTAATTGGCTTCCTTACCTGGCTCATGGATCATGTAATGAACCCAACCGAGGCTTTGCTGGACACCAAGTCTTCTCCACTCTTCTTCAGACATTAGATGGGTTTTTGGTACTTGCTTTGCCAACTCTTTAGGCAACATAACATGTCTGTTGAATGAAAGGGCAGATTAACAATGACTAAATTTATCACAAATTTTCATAATTAAAAATTCAAATGTTTATTAGATAGGGGGAGCGCAGAGAGAGGAGGAGGGGGGGAGCGCAGAGAGAGGAGGAGGGGGGGAGCGCAGAGAGAGGAGGGGGGGGAGCGCAGAGAGAGGAGGAGGGGGGGAGCGCAGAGAGAGGAGGGGGGGAGCGCAGAGAGAGAGAGGAGCGCAGAGAGAGAGAGAGAGGAGGGGGGGGAGCGCAGAGAGAGATGAGGAGGGGGGAGCGCAGAGAGAGATGAGGGGGTGGGAGCGCAGAGAGAGAGAGGAGGGGGGAGCGCAGAGAGAGAGAGGAGGGGGGAGCGCAGAAAGAGAGAGGAGGGGGGAGCGCAGAAAGAGAGAGGAGGGGGGAGCGCAGAGAGAGAGAGGAGGGGGGAGCGCAGAGAGAGAGAGGAGGGGGGAGCGCAGAGAGAGAGAGGAGGGGGGAGCGCAGAGAGAGAGGAGGGGGGAGCGCAGAGAGAGGAGGGGGGAGCGCAGAGAGAGAGGAGGGGGGAGCGCAGAGAGAGAGAGGAGGGGGGAGCGCAGAGAGAGAGAGGAGGGGGGAGCGCAGAGAGAGAGAGGAGGGGGAGCGCAGAGAGAGAGAGGAGGGGGAGCGCAGAGAGAGAGAGAGGAGGGGGAGCGCAGAGAGAGAGAGGAGGGGGGAGCGCAGAGAGAGAGAGGAGGGGGGAGCGCAGAGAGAGAGAGGAGGGGGGAGCGCAGAGAGAGAGAGGAGGGGGGAGCGCAGAGAGAGAGAGGAGGGGGGAGCGCAGAGAGAGAGAGGAGGGGGGAGCGCAGAGAGAGAGAGGAGGGGGGAGCGCAGAGAGAGAGAGGAGGGGGGAGCGCAGAGAGAGAGAGGAGGGGGGGAGCGCAGAGAGAGAGGAGGGGGGGAGCGCAGAGAGAGAGGAGGGGGGGAGCGCAGAGAGAGGAGGGGGGGAGCGCAGAGACAGGAGGAGGGGGGGAGCGCAGAGAGAGGAGGAGGGGGGGAGCGCAGAGAGAGGAGGGGGGGAGCGCAGAGAGAGGAGGGGGGGAGCGCAGAGAGAGGAGGAGGGGGGGAGCGCAGAGAGAGGAGGAGGGGGAGCGCAGAGAGAGGAGGGGGGAGCGCAGAGAGAGGAGGAGGGGGGAGCGCAGAGAGAGGAGGAGGGGGGAGCGCAGAGAGAGGAGGAGCGCAGAGAGGAGGGGGGGGGAGCGCAGAGAGAGGAGGGGGGAGCGCAGAGAGAGGGGGGGAGCGCAGAGAGAGGAGGGGGGGAGCGCAGAGAGAGGAGGGGGGGAGCGCAGAGAGAGGAGGGGGGGAGCGCAGAGAGAGGAGGGGGGGAGCGCAGAGAGAGATGGGGGGGAGCGCAGAGAGAGATGGGGGGGAGCGCAGAGAGAGATGGGGGGGAGCGCAGAGAGAGGAGGGGGGAGAGCGCAGAGAGAGGAGGGGGGGAACGCAGAGAGAGGAGGGGGGGAACGCAGAGAGAGGAGGGGGGGAACGCAGAGAGAGGAGGAGGGGAGCGCAGAGAGAGGAGGAGGGGAGCGCAGAGAGAGGAGGGGGGGATCGCAGAGAGAGGAGGGGGGGATCGCAGAGAGAGGAGGGGGGGAGCGCAGAGAGAGGGGGGGGGGAGCGCAGAGAGAGGAGCGCAGAGAGAGGTGGGGGGAGCGCAGAGAGAGGGGGGGGGAGCGCAGAGAGAGGAGGGGGGGAGCGCAGAGAGAGGAGGGGGGGAGCGCAGAGAGAGGAGGGGGGGAGCGCAGAGAGAGGAGGGGGGGAGCGCAGAGAGAGGAGGGGGGGGAGCGCAGAGAGAGGAGGGGGGGAGCGCAGAGAGAGGAGGGGGGGAGCGCAGAGAGAGATGGGGGGGAGCGCAGAGAGAGGAGGGGGGGAGCGCAGAGAGAGGAGGGGGGGAGCGCAGAGAGAGGAGGGGGGGAGCGCAGAGAGAGGAGGGGGGGGAGCGCAGAGAGAGGAGGGGGGGAGCGCAGAGAGAGGAGGGGGGGATCGCAGAGAGAGGAGGGGGGGATCGCAGAGAGAGGAGGGGGGGATCGCAGAGAGAGGAGGGGGGGATCGCAGAGAGAGGAGGGGGGGGAGCGCAGAGAGGAGGGGGGGAGCGCAGAGAGAGGAGAGGGGGGGGAGCGCAGAGAGAGGAGGGGGGGGAGCGCAGAGAGATGAGGGGGGGGGAGCGCAGAGAGAGATGAGGGGGGGGAGCGCAGAGAGATGAGGGGGGGGAGCGCAGAGAGAGAGAGGAGGGGGGAGCGCAGAGAGAGAGAGGAGGGGGGAGCGCAGAGAGAGAGAGGAGGGGGGAGCGCAGAGAGAGAGGAGGGGGGAGCGCAGAGAGAGAGGAGGGGGGAGCGCAGAGAGAGAGGAGGGGGGAGCGCAGAGAGAGAGGAGGGGGGAGCGCAGAGAGAGGAGGGGGGAGCGCAGAGAGAGAGGAGGGGGGAGCGCAGAGAGAGAGGAGGGGGGAGCGCAGAGAGAGAGGAGGGGGGAGCGCAGAGAGAGAGAGGAGGGGGAGCGCAGAGAGAGAGAGGAGGGGGGGAGCGCAGAGAGAGAGGAGGGGGGAGCGCAGAGAGAGAGAGGAGGGGGAGCGCAGAGAGAGAGAGGAGGGGGGAGCGCAGAGAGAGAGAGGAGGGGGGGAGCGCAGAGAGAGAGAGGAGGGGGGGAGCGCAGAGAGAGAGAGGAGGGGGGGAGCGCAGAGAGAGAGGAGGGGGGGAGCGCAGAGAGAGGAGGGGGGAACGCAGAGAGAGGAGGGGGGGAACGCAGAGAGAGGAGGGGGGGAACGCAGAGAGAGGAGGGGGGGAACGCAGAGAGAGGAGGGGGGGAACGCAGAGAGAGGAGGGGGGGAACGCAGAGAGAGGAGGGGGGGAACGCAGAGAGAGGAGGAGGGGGGAGCGCAGAGAGAGAGAGGAGGGGGGGAGCGCAGAGAGAGAGAGGAGGGGGGGAGCGCAGAGAGAGAGGAGGGGGGGAGCGCAGAGAGAGGAGGGGGGGAGCGCAGAGAGAGGAGGGGGGAACGCAGAGAGAGGAGGGGGGGAACGCAGAGAGAGGAGGGGGGGAACGCAGAGAGAGGAGGGGGGGAACGCAGAGAGAGGAGGGGGGGAACGCAGAGAGAGGAGGAGGGGAGCGCAGAGAGAGGAGGGGGGGATCGCAGAGAGAGGAGGGGGGGGAGCGCAGAGAGAGGAGGGGGGGGAGCGCAGAGAGAGGAGGGGGGGAGCGCAGAGAGAGGAGGGGGGGGGAGCGCAGAGAGAGGAGGGGGGGGAGCGCAGAGAGAGGAGCGCAGAGAGAGGAGGGGGGGAGCGCAGAGAGAGGAGGGGGGGGAGCGCAGAGAGAGGAGCGCAGAGAGAGGAGGGGGGGGGAGCGCAGAGAGAGGAGGGGGGGGGCGCAGAGAGAGGAGGGGGGGAGCGCAGAGAGAGGAGGGGGGGAGCGCAGAGAGAGGAGGGGGGGGAGCGCAGAGAGAGGAGGGGGGGAGCGCAGAGAGAGGAGGGGGGGGAGCGCAGAGAGAGGAGGGGGGGGGAGCGCAGAGAGAGGAGGGGGGGGAGCGCAGAGAGAGGAGGGGGGGAGCGCAGAATAACAATAAGGGCTGTACAGCTGAGAAATAAGCAATGTTGTGTTTTATAACCGATAAAAGGTCTCCGTTGTACGACCCAAAACTTTAGATGAAAAAATAGTAACCACTATATTTGCTTATTTTCTTAAGGATTTCATCTAGATTCAGCACCCGCGAGTATCTTTATATATTCACAAAGAGTTGTAACAAACTTTTTAACATATCAATCCATGATTCTCAGATATGTTTGCAATAAATGTACACGGCAAACATACAGAATAATTTTGAGAACATGCTCAGGTTGGGGCTGTGTGGTCTCTGAATGGATCTGTAAAAATCACACTTATCCAGTGACACAAAACCATAATATAAGAAATAGCCTGAGTCTCTCTCGTCACACACGTATTACCGCGCTCACAGGGGCACACGGATCCAGCGCCGCAACCTAGGAACATCCATCCCACCCACACATACCGCGGGGATGGTTTATCTTTGCTATACCCGCTGCAGCTGCTTGGCCCCGCACGTGCGCCACTTTATCCGCGACACTATCATGTCGCAGTTATTACCCGGCCGTGACCGCCGCTCCCCTTACCTGTACTCGTACTTCTCGTCCGTGTACTTGTCGGAGTAGTAGATGTTCTTGCAGGACATGTTGCCGGTGCTGGCGGCCTTGCCACGGAGGCTCGGGAAGGTCTACTTTTCCCTATGGCGGGGTTTGGCTTCCGCTGCACTTCCTGCCGGTGATGGCGGCCTCGCCCCGCTCGTGCTGCTCGGTGACGGTTGGTGTACGCGCGCGGCGCTTCTCGCGCTCTCCCCCCCTCCGATAACCGCCGGCCCCTCGCACGCGCACTATACCGCGCGCCCAGTCACAACTGCTAGGGTTTGAATCGCGCTGCGCCCACCACCGATTGGCCGAGAGAGGCGCTACGCTCAGCCAATGAGGGGTTATTTGTTTTTTTTTTTTTGTGTGACGTACGAGCACATTGACCAATCATACACCTGTTGCGATGGTCTCGTTGCTAGCGCTGGGCAAACAAGGGAAGATTAATCAGACAGGCTGAGGCACTGGGCACGTGACCGGGCGTAACGATGACGCGTATATCGGTCATCTTTGTTCTCTAGTGCAAGCTAAAAGCCCCGCTTGTTGGCGGAATATGTTAAACGGTGGGGTCAGGCCGATCTAATTAAGAGCGGAAATGGAAAGTGCACGCTAAAAATACAATAAATAAACCTCCACAGATTGTTATTGCGGCAGATTCCGACGCGGAGGCCGCTTTTTTTTATTCAGTCCTGCCACAAAGCCAGTTTTTGCCTGCATCAAATATGGCGCCAGGGGCAACCTGCTTGCGCGTCACAAGGGCGGCGGCCACGGATTGGCTGCTGTAGGTTTTTGGTGCTGGCTGGGAGCGCGCGCGCCCCCAGCGTCATGTCTTCATCGTGTTCCAATGTGGGAGGCGCGCGCTTCCAGCCATAGGGAAGGGAAAGGAAAGGTGTGGGCTGGATTGGAGCTCTAAGGGCGACGGGTGGCTAGGAGGTTGTTTTAGTGATGGGATTTATATGCTGATGCCCATACTCGTGCTGTTAAACAGGTTTTTTTTCAGGCAATGCATAGTGCAATTTTACGCATTAAGAAATTAAATTGACAATACGATCGGTTAACAGAAATACCCACAGACTATTTATATGTAGTACATTTATACATTATAACACAAACTAATATCCTCTGCATTCCTGCTGTGTGCAGTTTGAGGTGTTAGATATTTAACTATTCGTTACACAGTAAACCGCTTTTAAATGATATGTCTAAACTTGACAATTAATAAGTGCTCTATGACCAACTTTAATTCAAACCTTAATTGATTAGAAGTGATGCTAACATTATCAGACATGACACTGACTTCATGATCACTCCAATATTTTGCTGAGAACCATAGCGATAAACAGCACTCTGAGAAAGTAACCAATTGACTATTTGCAGGGTGCCACAGGAACAATGGAGGACCCTAATTCCTCCTAAAACTGTAACCAATACAACAAAGTGTTCCAGCACCCACTGACTCTTTAGAAAAATGTCGAACAAGGAATATGCCAAAATGAAAATGTAATACGAAGACAAAAATATATAATAACTTGGAACAATGTCACACATGCGGGCAATAAAAATGCTAAATATGGTCAATACTACTAATACTCCTGATTATGTAAAAGTTACAAATGCACCCATAGTTCTTTTCACTGTTGCTAGGGAAAGCTGCAGCATTTCCCCTCCAGTGGAGATTCATGCAAAGGCAGGTCCAATAGAGGAGAATGGACCCCCTGCAGCTGCACGCAGTTTTTGCCTTGCCCTTTAAGGTGGCATTTAGCAGTTCTTTGCGGCTTCCAGCAAAGGAAAGTCCTGCTATATCTGTTTGTGGCCTCATAATTTCTTAGCCAATCGTAATTTGGGTTTCTGCCTCTAATTTAGCCAATAGTCTGGTTTTCTGGGACAAGATATCTACAGTATTCTGTAATGATTTACAGCATGAGATGATTAAGATATTTGTTACTTAGCTATAGCTCTTCATAGGCTTGCTGAACAAACACTTGTGCTTTGGTCTTTGACATAAACTCTTATCTGGAATGTCTGGCTGCCATTTCAATCATTTGAACATAATGTGTGCAATTCCTCATGGTGCTGGTCAAGGGCCTCTGCTTTTGTGTGTACTTACAAATTAAATCTGCCGTTTGTTAGTAATACTGCATCAATGCATATACTAGCAACACAATAATAAACATTTCTAAGTGCTACACAATTTTATACTCTTGGTATCCATAACTAAACGCTCATACCTCTCCTACCGATCAAAATTCTTTCTATAGCTACTTTTTTATGTAAAAAACATTAACTAAGGAAAAAGGCAATTTATTAAATATTACATTTTATAAAAGTACACCAAATGTTTTTGTTTTTTTATGGTGTGTAACATAGCTCATCCAGACAAAATTTGGATAGCCATATTAATTACTGCATTGCAAAGTTTGAAATATTCTTTATTTTTTGTATACTGTACTAATTAGATTGGTGAGGTCTCATGACCAAATGTGCACACGGGACCAACACCAATTTCAAATTCTGTATAGTCTACCAGGGTACAGCACAACACTGACACAAAAATCACGGTTTAAGCATTTTATAGTGAATGTGAAAATTACAATGGCCCACAGGTATAAACTACCCATGGCAGTGAAAATGTGATATATTCATGTGGGAAAGAAAAAATACCCATGTCTGCACTTTATTGGATGTGTACTTTCAAAAAATATACACTTTAGTGGGGGTAGTTTTTATGTTATAGGGGTGTTGTCATGCCAAATATTTAAATTTATAGGAAAACATCAAGAAACAGTTTTCAGCACATATTCCTGGCTAAAAATATTTTTTTTTGGGGGGCGAAACATTACTCATGTCTAAATACCTGGTGGTGTGCACCCTGAGAAAAGATATACCAGTACTTGTATGGTAGTATTTTTATGCTAGGTGGTAGTTTTGCCTTTCCAATGATGGCAAGAACACCTTTTGCATTCAGCCATGAAATATTCAAGTGTAAAAAGCCTTACTAAGGGGCCTATGCAGAGAACAGCGCTTTTTAAAATTTGAGAGGGGAATAAAAAGTAGGTTTAATGGAGAGTTTTATTCTCCATATGCAGAAATGGGCAAAATCCGCTATTTTTAGCATTACTGCATGTGGAGAATTGTAAATGAGGAGATGCGCGCAGCTGAAAGGGGGAAAAAAAAAATCGCGCATTTTTTTTCCCCCCTATAGCCGGCGACCTCCTGCTTCTTGCCAAGAAAATCGCGCCAAAAACAGCCGCTAGATGGCGAGCGCGCCTTTCTGAATTCGGATATTTTTCAGACTGGCGAGATGTAGGTTCTCGCCAGCCGCGCGGCGAGATTTTGAAATAGAAAAAAAAATGGCGCGTTTTCCCTAGCTCGCCATTTTCAGCTGTTTTTAGCGCGATTTTCTCCGGAAAATGGCGAGATTTCAAATAGCGCTGCTCTCTGCATGAGGCCCATAGTCTTACTAATTTGGAGCTTATTTTTGCAAAAATGTTATGTAAAGCTATACATATCTGATATCGGTGTACTCAATGTATACAGGGAAATAAAATATAGTATTCCTTTCCATGATTACAGGGTACAGTACTTGCGAGATAAATTTTAAAGCAGAGGCTGAAGTTCGTGTACTTTTATGAGAAACATTTCAAGACCACTGTAATTTATTTATTTATAAAATGTTTTACCAGGAAGTAATACATTGAGAGTTACCTCTCGTTTTCAAGTATGTCCTGGACATAGTTAATATGACAAATAATACATGGTTACAAATACAGTTACATAAATGAACAGGGTATACATTATATACAATACATTGCATGCACAGTTAGAGAAGATGTATATTATAGGCTTATGTAACAGTTACAGACCAGATTAAAATGTGAGACGGCCTTAGTTTTGAAAGAACTTAAACTGGTGGTGGATGTTACTGTAACATAAATTCACAGGCAGAATTTGTATTCGTACAAACATATGTTGCTTACGTCTAAATTCCTTGAGATATGCATTTTCAGAAATATACTTCTAGGGGGGTATTTTTTTGCTAGAAGGTGGTTTTGCTTTTTCAATGATGGCAACGGCACGTTTTGCATTGAGCCGTGAAATATTTTGGTGCGAAGAGGCTTACGCAGTCTTACAATTTTGGCAAAAAGAGGCCCCAAATTACTATGTATGTAAGGAATATGGCAGGACATACGCAATTTAATCAATCTGGCACACAAGAGGTTAACGTTGGTTACAAATTGTCTTTAAAACAATAATTATTGTTATGGCCTGTTAGCCTCATGACCAGGCCTGTTTATAGAACTGATGGTATCTAGAGATAAGGACAGCTGGTTTTACAAGTGGGGGGATGGAAATATTTATTTATCAAATGTTTTACCAGGAAGTAATACATTGAGAGTTACCTCTCATTTTCAAGTATGTAATGTACATAGAGTTATGATGACAAATAATACATGGTTACAAATACATAGTTACATTAACTGAACATGGTTATAGATAATATGTTATAGGCGTATGTAACAGTTACAGACCAAATTAAAATGTGAGACAGCTTTAGTTATGAAAGAACCATGGCCGTGTCCATTCTCCCCGCGACCGCGCTCGGCGTGAACAAAAGTGTACCTATATGAAGCAGAAAAAGGGAAAACAGAAATCCCTTGTGATGCACTCACTAAAACCAAAAAAGACCCTATAGGGTCCTCTGTTACACCTTCAGACCCTATGGGGGTTGACCCTATTATTTCGGTTTGATCTATACATAGGAACATACTTACCCCTGCCATTACCATCACCAAGTGGTATCCTGATTTTCACAATGGATATCTGAGTGTGATAATTTGGTCAACAGGGTTTTCTCAAGTACCCAGTGAGAATACTCACGAATGTTTGTTAACATGCGCTTCATTATGTTTTAATTAGTGTTTTTTTCTGTTTTCTGATTAGTTATTAAAACTTTATTTATTTATTTTTTTGTTTTAGTGAGTGCATCACAAGGGATTTCTGTTTTCCCTTTTCTGCTTATTCTCCTATCCCAGATAGCACCACCCCATGTCTCTTCCTCATTAGTCACCAGCTGAGCAGGGCACATCCAGCTTCTTTCCCTCACTCCCCCTATTTCAATCCTATATGAGGCAGGCCGTAGTGCACGCGGCCAAGCAGGCAAAATACAGTAATTTGAATTTGTCGCGCGACGGCCGGGTCACGTGAGCGGTTCAATCAAAGAGGGCGAACCGCTCAAGTGACGTCATGGGCACGCCTTCAACGCGCCTCCCGTCGCGTCTCCCATCCCACGGATCGCCTCTGCAGCAGGCGGGTGGCGCCATACTCCGTCACGAGCCTGCACTATGGCCTTGGCCTTAGACTGGTGGTGGCTGTGAAAGTCTCCGGTAGGTTGTTCCAGTTGTGGGGTGCTCGGTAAGAGGAGGATCGGCCGGATACTTTGCTGAACCTTGGGACCATGAACAGTCTTTTGTAGTCAGATCTCAGATGATAAGTGCTTCATGTGGTAAGGGTAAGGAGCTTGTTCAGATAGACAGATAGCCAGGTAGCTTGCCCAGAAATTATTTGAAGGCAAGTCAGGAAAGATGAACTTTGTGCCTAGACTCAAGTGTTGACCAGTCTAGTTCTTTGAGCATTTCGCAGTGATATGTGTTGTAGTTGCTATGAAAAGCGTGAATAAAAAAATACAATCTGTGGGTTACATTGCAAAATGACAAATAAGTTTATTGATATAACAGGTGCACACACAGGAGGAAGCTTCAAAACAAAAGCTTCCCGCAGAAATATGGCCTACAAGACATTTATACCATAATACTAAATCTCACGCCCCCTTTATGAGGTGGCTTGTGCGTCATTAAATATGTGTATAAGATAAACAAATATGAATATGAGAACATTGATTTAATAACATAAATGTAAAACATAGCAAAAATTAATTGAGTCTGCTACAAAATTATTATGCAAGCTCGTAACCTTTACCTATATATGCTGGTTTCTTGGAAGGTGTATTTGACCATGAGACCCTCCACCTAAATGTGAGAAGTGGCTGTTATCTTCTCTTCAAGGTTTGTGGTTAGCTGAAAGCTTATTATCACAAAAAATACTTAGGAGCAAAAGGAAGAAAAAGAACAAGTTCCTTTTAAAACTCAATTTCATTCCAACTTTTCATGCAGACAATAGGCAAAATGGATGACAAGATCAGGCACCTAAGATGGATGCTGAACAAAAATGGCTGCTTAGATCCTAGTGCTGTTTACGTCAGACCCCCCATTAATGTCCTTTTTTTTCTCAACTTTGTCAGTCCCTCCTCTTTATTCTTAAAACATTGCTTTTGAGAATTATTGACATGATGTTAGTCCAGAGACTCATATTATATTTTGGGCTGCTCCATCATCAGATAATGTACATTGGTATAATTCAGAGCAAGAGGGCACATGCCCTTCACTGTCATAGTCTTGTATGGTGCTGCAGCCAAACTATCTTCCAGAGTTAGAACACTCTACTTGGCATCTTCTTTCTTCAAGGGACTGCTGTGGCTTGGATCTGCAAACAATGGCATCAGGTCTGAAGAAGGTAAGGGGGTAGCACATTTGTGGATCATACCCTTGTGACACACACATGACAACAAGTAACATTAACACACACAGCAAAGCATTCAGAAGTTTTGCTCCTAGTGATCCAAGCCATATACCTAGCCCCAAAAAGTCCCATTCTGTCTCATCTCCCTTTCTAAGCCTCTTGAATCTCTTGTATTTCGTCTAGTTCATGCTGTACATTGCCACTCTGATCTTGAATGAAAACACAGAATTCTTTAATTAGGGCACATACCCCTCATTTTGAAGCTAAAACATAGTCTAAAGCAATTCTGTTTTGTAAGCCTAATCTGAACCTGTTCTTGGTTTAATGATGAAATGAAAAACTGTAAAATTAAGGCCACATCCTTCCTATAAATTGTTAGCTGGCTGAAAATACTTTTTACACAGGTTTCATTGGTTGGTGGAGGCACTTGACCCATAAATTGTTGTTCCTAGTGTGTAATACGCCCGTTAAAGGGGCTGGCTTAAAAAATGGGAAAATACAGAAATTTTACACAATGCTAAAAACCTTATTTCATGCAAGCGACCGTTACTCTATATATTTCTTATTGATATCGGGCCTTGTGGTTTTCCCGAATACACAGAAAACATTTTTCGGCTTTGGGTATGCAGTTGCTAGATAAAGGGAATGGCATCTATTTGTATTGTCATATATTTTGAGAATCATCACAACATTCTGTTACTGAGAATAGAATTCACTCAGAATATCAGAACAGACAAAATGTCTGTGAAAATGGCTGACTTGTGATCCTTTCCTTGTGGCTGACACACACCCCTGGGTGACTCCCTCCTCTCGGTGGGGTGCAACACACTTCTGGATCAAAGTTTTGCTGCACATGACACATACATAGAGAGTGATGAGTACTGCCAAAACACATACAAGAGCATTCACAAGCCGCGCTTCCAGGCAACCAATCCACCTACCAAGGCCCAATTGTACATACATCCTAAATTCCAACTTAAACACACTCTAAAATAAAAATATTGAGTCCTTGAAAGAAGAAAAGTGAAAATGAATGTTCTGATTAAGACCGGGCCTCAGCCTGGAGTATTATTTCCCCCGTAGGTTAAACAGTCAGGGTGTTTATTTTTACCCTTCAAAACGTTAACTTGAAGTGGCTGTGCTTTGGGTGACTTGGGTGGAGCTGGGATGAGCTTTATGTGCGCCACGTGGATCCAGTAAGTGGATCCACTTTAATTGCTGTATTGGTGGTGAGTATGGGCCTTTTCATCTGGGATGAAGAGCGTGCTTGCGTAGGAAATACTTGACTATTAACCCCGTATCGAGTAGGTGCACTTTTAACTTTGTCCTATGCCTAGAGAGACTCAAAAAATGTATTAGTTGCATACAATACTTACTAATTGTTTTATTACCAATAACATGGTCCTTAATTTATTCGTTTGGACTACTGATAGTCATAAGTCATCCCATAAGTGTCTCATAGGGAGATAATTTATACCTAGGAATAAATTCTTGTATCAATGTGTTTACTACTGTCTTAGCACCCGCATATAGACAGAGGTATCTCCTATTAATGCTCATCAAATGAAAACTAAATAGCCAATGTGGACCTGACTTTGCTACAATCTAAGTTCCTAAGACTTGGTGCCCCAGCCATTGGCGAACTAATTGCTTCCATAGTTAACTCTATCTTGTCTGCAGGCCATATCCCTAAGAACAAAGAAAGATTGACACCGGGCGCTTCTAATAATAAATAATAAAAAGTGATAAAAACTATATATATATATATAATAACTGTGAACCTCAAAAATGTATATATATATATAGTGAATTAAATAACCTTCACCAAAGACCGTGATACATAAAAATAAAATGTGAAATACAAATAAGTAAATAGCAGCTCTACACCCTTTAAAGGACTGTCCAGGTCAAAACAGAAACAGAGGGGATGTTCTGATGTATGGATTCCACCTTTTCCTTAAAATAGTCAGCAAAGTCCTGAGCTGAGATGAAGGACGAGTCAGTGTGGGTTAGACTTGTGTTTTTGTCCCCACTTTTGAAGATTGGGGCAACTCTGGTAGTTTTCCAGGTCTTAGGGATATGCGTTGTCTTCCAGGAGAGGGAGCGCTTTAATCTCAAGGTGATATGTGGAAAAAAATGGAAAATACAATAGTGCAGATGGTAATAAAAATATATGTGTATATAATAGTCTCTGTGTTGGTCTCACTCACAATAGATCAAATGTATCAAACGTATCAGAGATCCATCTCTCTCTGATAGGAGCCCTTTGCTGGAAGCCCTCTGATGATGGAAGTCTTACAGCTGTATATCTGGTAGGCTTGATGTATGTACATAAAGTGCTATATGTACCTCCCAAGGATTGTAAAAAAGAAAGAAAGAGCGCACAATAGTGTAGTATCAACGGGTATAATGTAGCACAAAAAGACATATAAGTAATGCACTCACATTTGTTAAAATAGATAGTACGGGAGGCGCATGCACGACGGCTGATCAGCTAGCTCCATGCCGCGCTATAAGTAAACAATATCAAAACACCCACAAACTCAGAAATTTCGCCTAAGTTGAGCACATATAAATCAATAAACCAGGAGAGATGGCTCCGAAAAAGCCGTGGAGCTAAAAGAAACAGAAGCGATCGGACGTTCGAGACTACTTTGCCGGTGCAGGAGCGGGCAGTGCAGCAGAGGAAATGGCGCCCGTTTAAAATCCTGGCTCCGACACTGAGCAGGAGGGAGAAGAGGAAGGGGCCAGAAATCAAGCCCTGCTGCCGGTGAGGAGATGTGACTTTGAGAGGCTATACAACGATCTCAAGTCACTTCTGCAGGCCGAAATAAAGGAAGTAAAGAGAGATGTCGGCAAGCTAGGGGCCAGAACTGATGATTTAGAAAATAAAGTTGATCAAACAATAAAGGTGGTGAAAAAATCGGAGAAGAGGTCGGGAGAGCTTCAGAGACAAATTGATGAGCTAAAAGAACGCCAGGAGGACGCGGAAAGGCGGAACAATATAAGGATCAGGGGGGTCTCCGAAGAAATAGGGGACTGCGAAGAATTCACAGCAAGATGGCTGGAGTCCCTGATACCTGACATCGCCAAAGAGGCACTGGACAGATGTCACAGAGCGCTCCGATCCCGCCCGATGCAGACGGAGCAGCCCAGGGACATTATAGTCCGGCTGCACTATTACACCACTAAAGAAGCGGTACTTCGCCAGACGAGAGCCCTACCAACGTGGAGTTTGAAGGCAACAAGATGCCGATATTCCAGGATCTGTCGCCAGCCACCTTGGCCAGGCGTCACAACCTGTTCCCTGTCACCAAGGTCTTACGAGACCAGATCATCCGCTACAGATGAACCTTCCTGTTCAGCCTGATGGTTGTGAGAAACGGGAGGCCCGTCACGATGAGGGACCCGGGGGAAGGGGCGGCGTTTATGGCCAAACTGGGCCTCAAGGGAGCCCCAGTCAGCGAGGAAGAGGCAGAGGACCCACTGGAGCCCGAGTGGACCGGGGGCGCAGGTCCACCCAAAGCGAAAGGGAGTAAGAAATGAAAGGCCGAACGAGGTGCAGATGCAAGTCTCTGAGTTACCATTTGTATTAAAGTTATAAAAGTTACACAAGTTACCTTGCCTGATGTCGTTTTGGACCTGGATAGATTGTAAAATGGAAAGTCCCTAACGCCCTGATGGGAAAAAGAAGCTGCTATGCTGCCTATAAAGAGCCCCGGCATTTTTTCGGCAGACCTGGTAAATGGACAGAGGCCCCTGTGCCAAAAGAAAACAGAACTTACCTTTGTCCCTCACCTTAAAGGAGAAAAGAAGATGGAGGCAGCAGTAGAATCCCCTCGGAGCCAGCGTGGGACGCAGAACCCAGAAGAGCAGAAAGAGCGGGAAGAGAGCGCGCGCTCCCCTCCTCCTCGCAGCTCCGACGGATCCAAAATGGCGGCCGCCGGAAACCGGAAGTTCGTCATAGCCTGGGTGCAGGCGAAGCGGTGCCATCTTGGAGGGGGCAGGAGCGACGGAGGACTCCCGGACATACGTCAGAACGCGACACACAGAGAGAAAAGACCCCAGAGGGCGGCGGGGGATGCACCGGAAGTTAAGACAATGAATGCCAAGGGGAGAAGGGAGATGAAGGAGGCGGGTTGGAGAGACTGGAAGGAGGAGGGAATGCAGGGAGGAGAGGGGGGGGGTGTGAAGTGAGAGGGGAACAGCACAAGTATCCGGAGAGCGGGTAGAGAAGCAATATCTTTGGGGCGAAGGAGGAGAGGGTGCACAAACAGTAAATACATATGGTTAGAGAGAGAGAAGGGGGTTAAGGGGAGAAGGAGGAAATGGCGGGAAGGCTCTAATAGAGAGACATGTATGGGTCAGGGGGAGGAGATAAGGGGACTGCTGGAAACATGAGGGGAAGGGCAGAACAGCAGTGCTCATGCACGGTAGGGAGATGGACAACTCCGAACTAAAATAGGATGTCAGGGAGAGGATAAGGAAACAGAGAGAGGAGAGAGAAAAGGTGCAGAGACCACAGTTAACAATTACCAGGACAAGGGCAGAAAGACAGAAACTTCAGCTAATTTTGGCATTAGAAGATATACTGGACCAGGAGTAAGTCAGGCATAAGCAGGGAGGGAAGGAGGCAGCAAGCTGAAGTAGCCATTACAGAGGGCAAGCGCGGGTAACTTTATGTCAGGAAAGTTTTGTGGGTTCAGTTAGAAAGCGGGGCTGGGGGAGAGGAGGAGACACATACTCCGGAGTCTGTATGGGCCTCCGGCTGGATCTCGGGAGGATGGCTCCCTCAGACACCAGCAAAGTCCTTTGGGGGCAAGTTGAGGGTCGGGACGGGAGGAAGGTGGCAGGAGGGAAGCGCCGTCACTATAGACCTCACCCCAAAGGCACTGGACTTGGCGGCAGGGCATGTAGGCCCTGTCACCGACGACAAGTTGTATTTGTTATACCTGTTTATGTTTTCATGTCATGTTTCCCCTCTTGGTTTTCCCTCTTGTGTCTCACTCCTCCACACCCCACCCCAGGAGAGCGACGTGGGCGGTTGAGAGGAGGGAGAGGCAGAGCATCTATCGAATAAGAAGAACATCGCATCTGTAGATCACATCGGGAGAAAGGCAGTTCGAAAAAGTCAAGATGAGTAGAGAAATCAGGTACATATCACATAATGTCAAAGGCTTCAATAGCCCAGCTAAACGTAAGTTGGCTCTGAAAGATTACAAGAGACACAACATAGACATTATCTTTCTTCAAGAGACCCACTTCTCCACTGTCAGCTATCCCAAATTCATAGATAAAGACTTCAAATCAGTGTACATGGCATCAGCTAGAGAGAAAAAGAGAGGAGTAGCTATAGCAATACACAATAGAATCACGTTCCAACTTGAGAAGAAAGTATCAGACAAAGAGGGACGATTCTTAATCCTAGTAGAGTCCATTCAAGGCCAGCCACTCACTCTAGCTTCAATCTACGCACCATGCGAACTGGCGCCATAGTTTTTTTCCCTCTTTTTTCAGAAGTTACGTAATGAAGCAAAGGGTAACACGATAGTAGCGGGGGACCTCAATAGGACGCTTAACCGTGACCTGGATAGGTGCACTGTTTCTAACCTTCCCATTAGTCAGGACATACTAAACATTACCCAAGGCCTACGAGACTGCCAACTGGTAGATATTTGGAGAGAGCAACACCAAACAGTTAAAGACTTTACTTTTTTCTCCCGTCCACATAACCGATACAGCAGGATAGATTACTTTCTTGTATCCAACAGAATGGCCCCAGTGGTATCCCATACAGGGATACACAATATTTCGTGGTCAGACCATGCACCGATAGAGCTGCGGTGCTCCGTAAATTTACTGGACAAGCCTGGAGCAAACGAGACTCAATAAGCTAATGCTAAAAATCCCGGCCATTGAGAGGGAGGTGGGGGAGAGGATCAGAGAGTATTTTAAAGAGAACAAGGGTAGTGTGTCATCACACTCCACGTTGTGGGAGGCCCATAAGGCTACCCTCAAGGGAACTCTGATGTGTCTAGCGGCACGACGCAAAAGAGAGCAAGAACAAAAAATTAAAGAGCTACAGGACAAATTGGCATCCCTCACTGTGCTCCATAAAACCCTCAAACAGAACGATACCCTGAAAGATTTATTAGACACTAAGCATCAACTCAACCTGTTACTATCCTCCCAAGCTGAAAAGGAGATGAGCCGGACTAAACGTAGGTATTACGAGAAAGCGAACAGGCCGGATACCCTTCTTGCCAACAAGCTTAGGAATAGGACACCAAACTATCATATCCAATCTATACGCACGCAGGGGGGGGGGAGGATCTTACCTCAAATCCTAGGCGAATTGTAGAGGAATTTAAAGACTACTATGAATCGCTCTACGATGGAGATAAGGTCGTAAACAACCACAAAACGAGGGACAATCTGAGAGAATTTTTAAAAGAGGCGAAGCTGCCGACATTGAGCAGGGAGAAGAGGGAGGCGTTACAAAAGGACTTCTCTTTAGAAGAACTAGCGGAGGTTATAAAGTCACTCAAACCAGCCAAGGCACCAGGCCCAGATGGCTTCTCAATCTTGTATTATAAAAAATATTTGAAAATTCTAGCCCTATACTTGTTAAAACTATTTAACTCGATCCTATTAGGGGCCTCATTCCCTGCACAGATGCTTCAGGCGTCTATCGCCTGATCCATAAACCGGGAAAGGACCTGGCAGACTGTAAAAGCTACCGGCCCATTTCTCTGATCAATACGGACATAAAAATCTTCTCTAAACTCATAGCTAACAGAGTGGGTAGCGTTCTTCCCGGTTTGATTCATCCAGATCAGGTCAGGTTCATAGGGGGAAGGCAGGCATCAGACAATAACAGACGAATAATAGATTTGATTGATCTGGCCCAAAAACAAAATACTTCGTCAATTGTGTTAAGTCTGGATGCAGAAAAAGCCTTTGATAAGATCGACTGGCCCTATTTGAAATAGACGCTCAGTGTTTGACTTTGGGGGAAGCCTATTGGGAGCCATTATGGCACTGTAAGACGGGCCGACAGCGAGGATGCGACATCAGGACTTCCCATCAGAGCTATTCCAAATACGTAGTGGTACGAGTCAGGGTTGCCCACTGTCCCCGTTGCTGTTTGCTCTTTGTATTGAACCCCTGGCTGCACATGTGAGACTATGCCCAGATATAACAGGGATAGCGTTAAAAGAACAAGCCCACAAAGTGGCGCTGTACGCAGATGATGTGATACTGACATTATCTAATCCACTTACCTCCTTGCCCAATGTCTTTGCTGTACTGGGGAGATTTAAGGAAATATCGGAGTTCAAAATTAATCAGGCCAAGTCAGAAGCCCTCAACATAAATTTACCAAAAGCGGTAGAAAAACTAATTGGACTAAACTTTAATTTTAAGTAGCAACCCTCCATGATCAAATACCTAGGGGTTAACATAACAAAAGATTACAAGGCATTATATAAAGCAAATTATCCCAGGTTATTCAAAACGCTGAGAGAGGATCTCAGGAGATGGGCAGAGTATGGCATATCCTGGATCGGGAGGATTCACAGTGTGAAAATGAATCTCCTTCCAAGGGTGCTTTACCTCTTTCAGGCCCTCCCGATCCCCCTGCTGAAAGATGACATCCTCTCCCAGCAGTCAAGGATAACAAAGTTTATCTGGTATAAAAAATTACCAAGAATAAAAAAAGATATCTTGAGGAGGCCGACCTCGAGAGAAGGATTGGGGGTGCCTTGCCTGTTCACTTACAACAAAGCAGCCCAATTGAGCCAAATTGTACAGTGGCACTCAGACCCGGGTTTCCGGCGATGGGTGGCGCTGGAAAAAGCCTGTTGCACACCAGTGGAGCTGAATAATCTAATTTGGCTTCCAAAAAAAAGTAGGTCCAGGATTCGGACGCCACTGCAGGACATCTCAAACTCCCTGAAGGTATGGGAGGTGACCAAATTTAGTTGTTCTCTCACAACATCCC